>NC_043980.1:39247988-39330488 GCF_902150065.1 Myripristis murdjan
ATACTGTTTTCAACTGGCTGATACTATTGCCCAAGTAGCCTGACAGCTGAGCTGAAGATGGTTTGGGTTGTGTAAATATATCAAAACATCACACCTCCAGTACATTCCCATTCACAAGGAAATGTAATATATGGGTCAGGTTGTAATTGTGAACCAGTCCGGCTCTGTAAATTCCACGTTAACACACCCTGTGCTGAGTAACATGTGCCCTGCTGATTACCTCTTACTGCATAAGTTATAGGTTAGCCACTGAGAAGGTGATTCTTCCTAACTTCTTTGACAGGGTGTGATACTGTTAAAATGTAGTTTTGAGAATTTCCTCCAGGAGAGAGGGAGGCCTTGGACTTCACTGCAGACACGAATGAAATGACAACTTTTCTCTTGGCTGAAAAGCGCATTATGATATGTTAGTGTGACCTGTGAAGAGCGAGTGTTACCTAAGAAAGGAAGTGAACCCACACATGTCATAAGGACTGTCTTTGATGCAAGCTGAACAGCTTTCAGAATAACTCATATACTGCACAAAAATCACAACCTGGCACTATGCAGCTCATAGCGGCTGTTCAAATACTGACTATCAGGACTATTTTCTATAGTGGGAACATTACATAGTAAATGCTGTTCCTACTGTTGGAGTTGGAGATGTATGGGCTGATACTGGCCTGTTGTTAAACATCAGATGCCAGCACTGCCTGACCACAGTTAGTCTGTAGGAACTGCAGAGGTTCGTTTACTGTGCACATTTATTTGTTTATGTATGTTTAATGCCCCATAGCCTCCCCACCACCGAATAGCAGGGGTGGCTCATCCTGTCTTAGAGCACCATACCAATGATTTTGAATATTTGGCCCACATACTACAGTTTACCCACATTCAATACTGAAACAAACCATTTTGCAAATCATGTGGGGATACAAAATCCCTCCAAATATGATTTAGTGCCCCATAATGACCTCAAAGCTGCTCCAGAGGCTTTTCTGTCCTGATAAGAAAAGCAATCTGGGGAAAGAATGAGTACCTGTAAATGTTCAGTTATCAGCAGATTCAATCCAGCGTTTAGTACTAGTCTTTTGTATGGGTCTTCAAAAACCGGACAATCAGTAAGGTCAGGAAGTTTTCTGCATATGAGAGATCATGTCTTTTTTTTTTTTTTTTTTTTTTTAACATTTTAAAGTAGGACATTAAGACAGTATCAAGCACGAGGGCAGAGGTAGCAAGTGGTAGCTGAGGAGGGCGAGGCCTGCTAACCGGGGCACAGGCACTTCGGGCAGATGACTTAACTACTGCTTTACCTCAGCGTCCTCTCCTGCTTCTCCACAGCCATTTCAGAGAGTCACTCAAGCCAGTAAAATACTCAGTTGGAATGTTTTATTTTGTTTCAAGTGAGAGCAATTTCTGCTTGTATCCTCTCCTCTTTTGTCCCTTAAAATGATGCATGATGCATGTCCATCCCTTCACCTTAGGCTTACATGGTATTAAGTTTGACAAATTAGATTCTTTAATTATATGGCACGTCTCAAAGGATCGTTTACAAAGTCTTTCACAGGAAGGAAGATTAACAAGAAAGAAGTAAATAAAGAGATCAAAATAGGAGAATAATCATACTAATTCCTTCAGAAGGTGACACACTTCATTGCCTGGATGTGACTCTGAGCTCAGCTGTTTGAATTTTAACCAGGACACGACAGGAGAAGCAGCGTTTCAGGCCAGGCGATTTATTAACATTATACCAAAACTGTCACATGACACTAGGTACCTGCTTGGTCATCATATCCACAATATGACTGTTTATCAAAAATCCCATTGTGTAAGCAGTTTGTGAAAGTGCCAATAATCACTGCTACAATATTGTCACAATATCAAGGTGCTCAGTCAAATATATTTGATTTTTTTACTTGCCTAGCCAGCTGCACTTCAGCCCCCAAAAAAGAGAGAAAGAAGAATTATGTAATATATCTATCTATGTACACACACACACACACGCGCGCGCACACGCACACACACACACACACACACACACACAACTGATTTAATCTCAGTTCAGGAATGGTTATTTTGTAATAAACTTCTTCTCAATAAATCAAAATCCTATATCATAATATTTGGTACCAAGCAAAAATTGAAATCTAAACCTGGTTCCTGTGTTATAAACTGTAATGACAGCTCATCACTGCATAAAGTTGAGTATGGCTAGATTCAGAATTTACTTTTAAACTTCTTATAAGTCATGTTCTACGTAGAGTCAACTTTGGTATTAATATGTTATATTGCTCCCGTAACTGTTTTACATTCAATGTCCGCAAGAAACTTGCCACTCAACTGATACTTCCAATCATGGATTATTGTGATGTCATATATCAAAAAGCTCATAAATCAGATCTTGCTTCACTTAACACAGCCTATAATAGACTTGGATTTGTCCTTGGTTGCCCTTTCTTCACCCATCACTGCACGATGTATAATAGACTCGACTGGCCATCATTGAATGTCAGAAGACATATGCACTGGTTACAACTTATATATAAATGTATTTATTTTAATTATCCACCTTATTTACAGCAGTTTCTTATACCGTATACATCAAATTATCATATCAGACATTCTACCCATCTCTATTTTTCTGTTCCTAGTGTCAAAAAATGTATTCATTCATTTATGATTAAAGCACCAACTGATTTACTTACCTGCTAACATCAGATCTATTTCATCGTTTGTTATTTTTACGAGTTCTTAGTCTTCTCACTTAAAGGTGGCCTGCTCTTGTTTTTATTGAAGCTGCATGATCTTTCTGATTTGGTGAATTAATCATACACATTATCAGTGGTGGACAGTAACAGAGTAAATTTACTTGAGTACTGTACTTAAGTACAGACTCTGAGGATTTGTACTTTACTTGAGTATGAGATTTCTTTGATACTTATTACTCTTACTCGCATACATTTCCAAGACAAATATTGTTACTCTTACTCGAGTAAATTTCTAGGAAGGCTGAAAAGTACTGGTTACTTTAAGGTCGGCTGTGTTTTTTTTTTTTTTTTTCTAAAATACTATTGGACAGCTGTGTTTATCAAAGAAGGAAACCTACCACAGTACATGTTCTCCACTGGGATCTACGTAAAAGCAGAAATACATCATCCCCTGCCCATATAAGGATAACGCCAAAGTAACCACGCTCTTTTGACTCACAACAACTCAAAACAAGACCGCGAAAATGGCGGCAGCAGGAGAAGAAAGCAAAGCAGTGATTTCTCAACCAGTGGTCCAGGGACCACCATTGGTCTTTGAGGGGGTTCCAGTTGGTCCCGAGCTAAATGATGGAGAGTTAGTTGGAACGGTACGGGTCCATTTGGTTAAATTTTTCACTTAAGAGTTAAATGATTGTTAAACATCTGCATTACTTAATTAAAGAATTGTTATTTTTATCAATGTTTGCCTGTAATCGCCTATGGTACCACATCAATACAATAAATGCTGAATAAATAATGGACCTTGATATAAAAAGGTTAAACCACTGCTGTAAAGGAATTTCTTCACTGCTCCCCTCAGTGAGGGGGAGATAGAAAATGCCTTGCCTGATGTGTGTGCGGGGGTGTTTAATAAAACGTGAAAATGATGATTACTGTCCTCTTATGATATCATTCATTTTATGTTTTTATAGGTGTTTCTGCAGGCTTTGTATAACATTGTGGTTCTACACGCAAGCACATTAGTGCAGGTGGTTTCAAAGAGTTAATTCTCTGAAACAAAAGTTACAAGGTCCTATAAATTGAAAAAATTACAGTAATTCATTGATGTGAAAAATAAGAAATTTACTCTTACTTTTACTTTAAGTAAATTTAAAAGCATGTACTCTTGGATACTTAAGTACCTTTAAAAGCAAGTACTTTTTTTACTCTTACTCGAGTAACATGTCGACTGAGCTACTTTAACTTGTAACGGAGTAAATTTTGACCAGTAGTATTTTTACTCTTACTCAAGTACTGGGGTCGAGTACTCTGTCCATCTCTGCACATTATTTGCTGTTGTTTCACTGTTGACCATTGTGGCCTTCTTACGGTTGTATTGTCCTAATGTCATCATGATGTTAACTGTGGTCTGTCTTTTGTTTCTGTCTTTTGTTTTGTTTTGTTATTATTTGTCACTGTATTGTTTTGTTTTTGTCTATTGGTTTCTGTTTTTGTGTATTGTTGAGTCCATGTTTATTTATATGTCTGGACCCCCTCGGAAATGACATGATGCATCTCAAGGGGTTTATCAAAATAAATCAATTTCAAACATACATTGAAATGTAACTTTATGTGAACAGTCAAAGAAAATGTTTTTTTTTTTTTTTTCTTTTTCTGCCAAGTCAATAAGACGTGTTGGGTTATTGTGTGAAACAGCGCCACCTTCTGAGGATAAACAGGAAGCAGGGGTTCTCTCTGCTTCACTTGCTGTTTTGTTTTTTTTCCAATAGAAAATGGTAGGCCTGAGCAACATACCAGTTTTATAACAACACTGTGATATGAGGCCAGATATCATGTGGGATTTAGTAGACTTAGTTCACTGTTCCAGTAGTTCCTTTATCATATCCACATCCATTCTGTGTAAATATATTGTGAAAGCACCAACGGTCAGCCCTGCAGTGTCATCACATACAAAGTATGTGGTCAAAGATATCATGATATTGGTTTTTCTTCATATCACCCAGCACCAGTTTACACACACACACACACACACACACACACAAATAGATAGACAGACAGACAGACAGACATAGAGTTGGTGAGTCTTGTTATTATAGTAAATAGCTATCAGTTATTTAGCTTTATTTTTGGGTGAGATTCAATAAACTGCTCTCTAACAGCTAGTCCAGCTTATTCCTCCTTCCATAACAGACAGTATTTCAGTGAAAGAGCCCAGTGCATTGCTTCTGCTCCACTAAACATTCTGCTACTAATTTTAACCGTGCATATGAACTGAAAGGTATAGCGTACAATACATCAATGCCTTAATTTAAAAGCAGGTTTGTCCAGGGCCCAGCCAGCTACAGAAACTCCAGTGCACAAATAAAAATATCATGCGGCTCCACCAATACAATGTCTAAATCAATACAAAATGTGACAATGGTGATTTCAGGAGACCGCTCTTTCACAGATCCAGTAGTTCGTCTGCTGACATGATGCGTCATTCCATCCTTTGGGAGGCACATTTACATTGTAGAGCTCAGCACAGTCCTCGTCAGCTTGTGGATGTCCACCATTGTCAGGTTGAGATGTACTCCAGTACCTGGAGAGTTCAGTCAAATGGGAAACAATTTCACATTACTTATTAGGCATGTAAGTAAACATTTAGCCAACAGATTGGTTCAATACATGATTCTGGGCTCATGGTATGGTATTATCACATATGCTGACCAAACTCTCAATCAGTTATGAGAGAAACGTGGGCCCACTTTAAGGCAGAAGTAGAAACAGCTCAGTCAGAGCAACAATCAAAATAAGGTTCTAAAATCCCATCATCAAATACAAGAAGGCTGTGCCCTTCTCTCTATCCATACCGTACTATTTATTTTGATCGCTCGCTAGCATGTTCTCTCTAATGAAGGCAGCAGTGCTGAAACATGCTGGGGGGGTTACTGAAATAAAAAATATACTGCATATGCAGAAAAGTGTGCAGTCTTCTTATATTTGTCTATGAGAATAAGAACAAATTCCGTTTTTTAGACCTCTGAAATAATATTTAAGCCTCATTTAACCATAGGTACAGGAATGTTTTCACTGTGATGTGAGTGCTGTCTCCAAGGCTTACAGTACTTGCAGTCTCATCTACACGATAATGAGCTCAGTTTGGGTAACTGTGTAAGTGTGAAGACCCAAGGTCAGACTTGCTAACCCTGCATCTTCTAGTGCTGTCACAACGCAAAAGAGAAAGGCCTAAATGTCATTTCTCAGATATTAGACTGCACTCCACAATGCATGATTTCAATGTTTGCACTTTTTTTTTTTTTTTTTTTTAATGTCTTACGGTGTGGTCAGTCGTGTCCCATCCACCCATTTCCACTCCCCCTCTTTGTCTTTATCAGTCAGGCCAATCCAAACTGGCTTGCTAAAACTGATGAAAAAATCCTGGAAAGAGAAGGTACAAGTTATGAAAAGCAACATCAGGAGAAGCAGTCATGATACATGATATGACTATCTTCTGTACAAAGTACTTCATCTCAGATGGATTCTATTATCTTTGGAAAAAGCATACCCACACATATCAATTGACTATTTTCTATTTAGTATTAATAAGACATCATTTATATGGTGAGCCACTTGGTTAGCTAACAGAGCTACCCTGTGGTGCAGTGTACTCATCATTTGTGGACTTACCACTATGAATCCCACTGAAATTCAGGTGCCATATTACAGAAACCTCATATCTTAAACCTTAAGATGTGAGGTTAGGAAATCCAAATGCTCAATCCAACATTGCTTGTCAATTTTTAGGCCTGTCTTGCAGAGTTAAATGTTATTTTAACTGTTTTGTAACTGCTTTTCTCAAAGAAGTGTTTGACTACAGGTTACAGGCAAGACTTCACCGGTTCCTGTTGCTACCTGGGTTAATCTGTGTGACACTGTCTGCTGAGCACATCATCCAAGAATCTTCCTCTGTTCAGAAACGGAAGAAGCTACTGGGATGGGAAGTGAAACGTCTCCAAGAATCTACAAACAGCGTGTTGACCTCAGTTCAGTTCGATGTGGAGAACCATGGGCGGGGACCCGGGGGTGGAGCCTGCGTCTAATCCAACTAAAGAGCGTTTTGTCATCAAACCACAATACATTGTTTGGGTCTGCTATAAGCCTTCCACACTCCGCCAGTTGGCATTTTGTTCGTTCAGTAAAATCAACAATCAATCAAAGAATGGGTCGCTCTCTGGAGCTCAGGGAATTCCAGCGTGGTACCGTGACAGGATGCCACCTGTGCAAGTCCAGTCGTGAAATGTCCTCGCTACTAAATATTCCACAATCAACTGTTAGTGGTACTATAACAAAGTGGAAGTGATTGTGAACGACAGCAACTCAGCCACGAAGTGGTAGGCCATGTAAAATCACAGAGTGGGGTCAGAGGATGCTGAGGCGCATAGTGTGTAGAGGTCAAGGGTCAAGGGTCAAGGGCCGCTTTATTGGTCTCCTAACGGAGAAAACTGTCTTGGAGACAGAGGGCCTGCTGAACAACACATACTAACACTGTACATAATAACACATTGACATATACAAAAACACATTGACATATACACACAATACCATATACACTGACATATACAACACCCTGAAAACATGTACACCTTCGTGCCAGGAACAATACAGCACAATCACCTTCTGCCCCGTTGTCTCCCCTGAGAAGGCATTTCCTCATTGGGCAGTTTAATTGACAAGGGTACAAATGAAAACCTCAATCTATTAAAGCTCCACCCAGGAGTTCTGTATCTCCTACCAGACGGCATCACCTCTTACTCAGAAAACAAAACATGAGAGGGGTCAGATACAATCTTCTTTGCTCACCATCTTTCCACAGAGTCAGTAGCTCCAGACCTCCAAACTTCATGTGACCTTCAGATTAGCCCAAGTACAGTACGCAGAGAGCTTCATGGAATGGGTTTCCATGGCCGAGCAGCTGCATCCAAGCCTTACATCACCAAGAGCAATGCAAAGCGTCGGATGCAATGGTGTAAAGCACGCCGCCACTGGACTCTAGAGCAGAGGAGCTCTAGGGCACACTTCTCCGTCTGGGAATCTGATGGACGAGTCTGGGTTTGGAGGTTGCCAGGAGAACGGTACATTTCAGACTGCATTGTGCCAAGTGTAAAGTTTGGTGGAGGGAGGAATATGGTGTGGGGTTGTTTTTCGGGAGTTGGGCTCGGCCCCTTAGTTCCAGTGAAAGGAACTCTTAATGCTTCAGCATACCAAGACATTTTGGACAATTCCATGCTCCCAACTTTGTGGGAACAGTTTGGAGATGGAATGGCCTGTTCCAACATGACTGCGCTCCAGTGCACAAAGCAAGGTCCAGAAAGACATGGATGAGCCAGTTTGGTGTGGAAGACCTTGACTGGCCTGCACAGTCCTGATGTCAACCCGACAGAACACCTTTGGGATGAATTAGAGCGGAGACTGCGAGCCAGGCCTTCTCATTCAGCATGAGTGTCTGACCTCACAAATGCACTTCTGGAAGAATGGTCATAAACTCCCATAAACACACTCCTAAACCTTGTGGAAAGCCTTCCTAGAAGAGTTGAAGCTGTTATAGCTGCAAAGGATGGGCCGACATCATATTAAATCCTATGGTTTAAGAACGGGATGTCACTCACGTTCATCTGTGTGTGAAGGCAGACGAGCGAATACTTTGGGAAATATAGTGTAGACTAAACAAGTTCGCTAAAACTACCTGGTGGAAAAGAGAAACCGTTCAAGGTGCTTGTGAACTTGTGATAAGTGTGAACTTACACACCACAGCACACAGGATAAATGCACATAGACGTATGAGCTGCACGCTTTACTTCCACACAAGTGATTCCATTTGTGGATCTCAGATTACTGCTGTTATTTTCACGCTCCACAAGGGTTTAGTGCAGCTACCCTCCATCATCAAGCCTCCATCGTGTCTTTGTCTTGGTGACAAAACCCAGTAAAACCTACCTGATTACACTCACATGGTGCATACACAATGACACACACACACACACACACACACACACACACACACACACACACACACACACACACACACACACACACACACACACACACACACACACACACCTAACCATCATACCTGTTCCTCTTTGCTGTTAATGATGATCAGGTCTGACTGTCTCTTTTCACAGGCTTTTCTGCTCTCATGCCAGGTCTTCCGCTCAGTAGAGAGGTGGTAACAATGACAGCCAAAGATCAAGCCATCCTTACAGCTGTTTGCTACTTTTGTGAAGATAAAAAAAAAAAAAAAATCATCTATACTGTTATTTGAGAATTACACAATTTGATCATGAACATTTTCTCAAGGTAATGACCAAGTACAAAGAGCAGGAATCAAAGATACTAACTGGCCCGCAGGCGGTCTCTCTCTTCAGTCAGGTTCTTGTGACTGGCCTGCAGGCGGTCTTTCTCTTCAGTCAGGTTCTTGTGACTGGCCTGCAGGCGGTCTTTCTCTTCAGTCAGGTTCTTGTGACTGGCCTGCAGGTTCTGGTAACTGGCACGTAGGCTGTTTTTCTCTTTCATCACTTGTATATCTGCACAGGAACAAGAATCAAGAAAAAGACGTGTTGCATCAGGCTTTGTTGTAAATACATGCTGTGACATTTGGCTGTGAGGCAGCAGCTTAAAGAAAAGAGGCTGGAGGGAGACTCCTTTGGTTTCTCTGTGTGGAGCACTAAGCTGAGGGTGGCCCTCGGTTTGGGATTGCTGCTTTCAGTCATAAAGAAGGAAGAAATCCAATGTTATGTGCATGTTAGATCAGGAAAAAAATATGATTTTGTTATGCCCTTTTTGAAAATATGGATTTTATTCAGCAATTTATATTTTCTTCTGACATGCCATCACTGAAAAAATGCTAAACTGAGGCCAAATCCTGCTGTTTTGAATATTGTTCATGTCTTTTAAGTATCCATGTCCATTTTTCTGCCAACACAGTTTCCTTGCCTCTCTCACTCTTCCTCCCTCTTAAACCCTGTTTCAGAGACAAAGTAAAAAAACAGAACCATGTAACTACCATCATGATTATTATTACCATTATTGTCATGTTATGACAGACTGATCTACAGACTGATCTGTTGTTTGCTTCAGTCAAATACAAATATTACCTCTACACCCACATACATGACCACAGATCACAGGCACGATAACCATTTCCCAAATATAACAACATAAATCCAACCATGTGCACAGGCATATTCATAAATACATACACAGTAGACAAATGCAGTTTTTCTTTTTTTTTTCTCCCATCTTTTGTCTTCCCTTCAACCCCCATTGCTGTCTATCACACTGGTTATGTAAGAGTGGTTTAATTCTTATTACTAATATTATTGCATACTATCAATGACCCCTCTACCCGTCTCTTATAAAAACTGTCAAATTGTTTTATTTGGGATTCTTTTTTCTTCTTCTTTTCTCTGTCCTACACAGTCCTTAATGATACCAAGTCCTCCTTTACACTTCTGCCCCAGTGCCTGTTTACCGTAATGTTTGTCCCACTGTTGTATCATTTGTATGCATGTGATGTCATGCAGTGTCTATACCTGTGTTAAATCACTTGTTCCGTAATTGTCTTGCTTCATCAATGAAAAACCAAAAACAAAGTCAGATGCTGACTGAGTGAGACTCACGCTGGATGGCCAGGCCGGTGAATCCTGTCAGCAGGAGAAGGTACAGCAGCCCCAGACAGACGGTACGAACCCTGCCCCTCCTCCTCTCTGGGTTAGCATGGGTAAAAAGCAACATCATCAAAAAAAAAAAAAAAAAAAAAAAGCAGCATCAGGCAAACTTATCATAGCTGACAGGATTTTGAACAGTCTAAATATGTCTTTTTCAGCCCCACCCTTGACTAAAGCTTCCCTTCTATAGCTTGTCTATGTTGAAAAATATTATCATATTACTTCACTCCCCCAGCTGTTCTGTAGGACAGTAGTGGTGCTATCTTCCTCTCATTGTTACTGAGTGCTGGATACTCCAAATGCTAACTGTTAGCTGTTACCAGAATGATATGTTCGCACATGAATGAAAAAAAAAGATGTCTTTGGACCTTCTGGCAAAAAATGGTGGTTCTTTGGCTCTTTAGCCCTGAGATTTAACTCACCCAAAGAGACCATGATTATGGAACTGTTTGTTGAACTAAAACTCCATTTGAACTCCACTGTTGATGCACTTTATTTCATTTATTTATTTATTTATTTACTTATGTTTCGAGGAAGGGAACCTAGATTGAACTCTGTCTTTTTATCCTTTTTCCAAAACTTGCTGTGTCTCAGGCCTGCAGCTGATCACCTCATCAAATTCTGCTTTGACATGAGATTTAGGAACAAGGAAATGCTGCTGATTTGAGCCCAGAATCACAAGATTGGTTTCTTCTGAATCCCAAGTCACAGCAATGTCTCTTCAAAGTCCATGAGAAGATGAAAAGATTGGGATTCTGGGTTCATATCATCAGAACTAAATCCCAGAATAGAAGAAAAAAATATTGTATTTTTTTCTCATAAATTTACCACTTTAATCTTCATAGCTTATTTTCTCTGAATATTACTCCCCCTCCCCAGCTTGTAATCCCTCCATGCATACAGGTCATTTTTGACCCACTTATGGAAAATTGGGGTAGTTAAACAAAACCTTTATTTTCTTAAAAAGTACAAAAAGTAAATAAGTTTTAATGGGATTGTATCAAAAAAAAAAAAAAAAAAAGATTTTTGATGGATACTTACGTAACATGAAAAGATTCTCACTCTCATAGCAAAGATATTGCAAACATCAAAAATAAATGAATAAATAAATAAATAATTCATGTAATAATATTGTCCTACTTGAGCAGGCTATTTTGTCTAAAACTTTCAGTAAGGTGTAGAAATCATAATAACAGAAACATGATCCTTTCATTTTAGCCTGCAATGCGGAAGAAGAATGTGAGCCCTGGAAATTGCTTCCGGTGGAAATGTTGAGAAAACAAACATGACAGAGTATTCCTTTGTGTATTTCTCTGTGTTCTGTTCCCGTTACCTGCATGTGGCCCTCCTCCTCTGTCCTGCACTGCAGCCAGCTGTGTCTCTGTGCCACCATTATAACCTCTGAGGCTGTCGGCGCTCATGTAGATGTCCACCAACCTCTCCTCCCTTTCATCTCTGTCCTCCATTTCCTCACCGCTCTCTTCCTCACACCTAACCTTCCTCATCAGGTCGGGCTGAGCATACAGGTCCTCAGACATCCTCACTGCAGGTCACCCTTTCCAATAAAAAGTGAAAACTAACAAAATGGAAATGTCCAAAGAGTCAGTTGAGGAAATGGATGTATTTTAGTCTGAGCTCATATCTTAATAAGCTCGCCTTTTATTTGAGTGGTACGTGACAAATTCACTCTCACGGTTTCAAAGTAGCTGATGCATCACTTAAAGTGAATCAGGAAACATTTGTTAAGCAATGGGCATATGAAGTCTGAGGAAGTGGCTCTCTCTTCACATGGTTATCTCAGGAAAGTGTTGAAAATTCTGCACCCTTATCCTGAGCTGCTTGTGAAACTATATTTTGTAACAGTGACTTGCCCTAAACGTGTCCTCGCAAAGTTACTGCACCAGCGACATTCACAACTCCCTACCTGAACTGACCGTAATGCAACAGCTTGATAAAACTCTACAATAACACGCATGAATGATTTCATCATCCCTCAACCTTCACTGTTCCATGAGCTCCTTCTTTTCAGTCTCCTCTTCATTCAGAAAGAAGGTCCAGCTAATCATTGATGCATCATTATTACGATGGTGTATTAGGGCCATTGCAGGGAAAAAACATGGAGCAGGAGAGGGGGGTAATATTCTGAGAAAAAAACTCAGAATTTCCAAGATTAAAGTTAAAAATTAACAAGGAAAAACTCAGCACAATACTTTTTCTTACACTCTTATACTTATAAAGGAGCCACATGTGTTGACTGTGTGAGGTTGGGTCAGCCTCACTCTGCAGACACTGCTGCTCGCCGTGTCTCAGGCCTGCAGCTGATCACCTCATCAAATTCTACTTTGACATGGGATTTAGGAACAAGGACATCCTGCTGATTTAAGCCCAGAATCACAAGATTGTTTTCTTCTGAATCCCAAGTCACAGCAACGTCTCTTCAGTGTCCAGATGCTGAGGAGGAGATTGGGATTCTGGCCTCAAACCACCAGGATTTCCTTCTGAATCCCAGGGGAAAAGAAAAAATATATTTTTCTAAGTTATTTCTTGTAAATCTGTGACTTTATAATCTCAGAACTGGAGTTTTTTTCCTCATATTTTTTTTCTCATAAATTTACAAATTCAGTCTCAGAAATTCTGAGTTTTTTCTTGGAATATTACCCCTTCCCCGGATATGTAATTTTTTTTTCCTTCTGCAATGGTCATAGTTTGCCGTTGTATCAACATGTGATAAATGCTTTTTTTTTTTTTTTTTTTTGGTCAAAGCTTATTTATCAAAAGGAAAAAGTTTTCCATTTTTATCAGAACTGTTATTGGTGTGTGTGTAACTGTAAACGGGGTCTTAAAACACATCCACAGGTGTTCCTCCAATCAACTCAAATGTTGTCAATTAACCCATCAAAAGCTTCCAAAGCCATGACATCATCATCTGGGCTTTCCCAAATTGTTAAAGGCATATGCAAACTTCTGACTTTGAAGAAAGTAATAAAAAAAAATCTCGAGAAAATTCTCTCTTATTATTTTGGCATTTAGCAAATAGAAATAATTTTGGTAATAGCTGAAACAGGAAAAGTTTAGTCTGATTTAAGGTCAGACAGTGAGAAAAAATGTCTTTTTATACAGTGTACATGAAAATTCTGGTTTCAACTGTATCTGACCTCATTGTCCCTCAGATGTACTTCCCCAAACTGGTTACCTTACTGTGTCTAGAATTTTTTTGAAAAAAAAAAAAAAAAAAAAAAAAAAAGGCCCAACAGTCCTGGTAGGGAAACCCAAGTAGACTTTGCCTACTCAGTATTTGTTTTTTCAGCGTTTCAAAATTATTTTTTGACCATCAAGAGGCCTTTACATCTATGTATATGCATGGTAGGCTACAACTGTGAAAAGATTCATTTGTAGTCAGCATTAACACAGCCTTTTATTGTGTCATGGCCACTGTTGCTCAGCCTTTTAGAGAATTTACCACTGAGGGATTTCCTAACAAGTGTAATATGAAGGTCTGCTATCCAGACAACAGATGACAAGTCCAAACACATTCTGAAATAAACATATATTTGATACTGCATCAGTCCATTACTCAGTACAGTCGATTTACAAAAACAAAAAAAGCACTGATAATAAAATATATATATATATACAGTTGATCATTTTGTTATAATTTCAAACATTTTGTTTAATGAACACCAAGTTTTTGGAAACAGGCCCATTGGTCAACTTTCCCCACCAAGTAAGATTTTGCATATTATGCTGAGTAAGAAGCGTGAGCACACACCATGCTGACTGATGTAAGCCAACAGCTTTGTCTCAAGGGGAAGACAATGACAACTCTGAAGGTAAATAGTGTGTCATCTTAATGATATGTGTGCAATGTCGCTGTTTGTGTAGGACACCGGTAAAAATTTCTAACTTGAGCTTTAACTGGAACATAACTGAAGTGGTGCGAGGTGGGAGAATGAGCACGAGTAATAATCACTGAGCAGCAGATGAACACAGGTCGCTCACCTGAAAGAATTAAAAACCACCTGACTGCATCAGCTACGTTCAGTTTCTCTCTCACTTTCTAAATGTATCTACAGGCCACAGGATGGAAAGCAGTCTGGCTGGCAAAGCAACAGGCGACGAGCCATTTTCAATGGAGGCTGGCGGCACACAGCTACAAACGCACATCTGACACTGCTGCTGCGTGAAAAGATGGCAGCCAATCAACTATCATTCATCCTCTGAACTGAGCATTCTGTTCTTTCTACCAAGATACACTACCAACTGCTGAGACATTCATTCCATCACCTGACAGCTGATGGGAAACTCAACAACATAGTCCCTGCTGCTGTAGCTCTGCAACCTGTCATGTGAACGTAGTGCAAGAGTTTGCTAAGCACAGGGCCTACCACTGTTCATGCTTCTGTATGCTAATGTGTTAGCAAGTCTACCATCAGTCAACTGAAGCCATGTTCTCATGACAATATGGTGGTAGTCTGATCAAACACACAGCTTGGCAGAAGGTGGCAGCAATCGTTCGCTAAAACCTACTGCTCTTACATCAATCAGCATTTGACAGTTAACTGGTGACATGTAGCCCTCAGCGCTCGGCTGCTCATGGAGCTCAGTCACCTGTCATGTGACCGCAGCGCAGGAGTATGCTAACACATTAGCATGGAGCCCGCTACTCTTCACTACAGTGTGTGCTAAAGTGTTAGCATGGAGCCCTACTGTTCACTACAGTGTGTGCTAAAGTGTTAGCATGGAGCCCGCTGCCGTTCACTACAGTGTGTGCTAAAGCGTTAGCATGGAGCCCGCTACCGTTCACTACAGTGTGTGCTAAAGTGTTAGCATGGAGCCCGCTACCGTTCACTACAGTGTGTGCTAAAGTGTTAGCATGGAGCCCGCTACCGTTCACTACAGTGTGTGCTAAAGTGTTAGCATGGAGCCCGCTGCTGTTCACTACAGTGTGTGCTAATGTGTTAGCATGGAGCCCGCTACTGTCCACTACAGTGTATGCTAAAGTGTTAGCATGGAGCTCGCTACTGTTCACTACAGTGTATGCTAAAGTGTTAGCATGGAGCCCGCTACTGTTCACTACAGTGTATGCTAAAGTGTTAGCATGGAGTCTGCTACTGTTCACTACAGTGTATGCTAAAGCGTTAGCATGGAGCTCGCTACCGTTCACTACAGTGTATGCTAATGTGTTAGCATGGAGTCTGCTACTGTCCACTACAGTGTATGCTAAAGTGTTAGCATGGAGCTCGCTACTGTTCACTACAGTGTATGCTAAAGTGTTAGCATAGAGCCCGCTACTGTCCACTACAGTGTGTGCTAATGTGTTAGCATGGAGTCTGCTACTGTCCACTACAGTGTGTGCTAATGTGTTAGCATGGAGTCTGCTACTGTTCACTACAGTGTATGCTAAAGTGTTAGCATGGAGCTCGCTACTGTTCACTACAGTGTATGCTAAAGTGTTAGCATGGAGCCCACCCTGACTCCCTGTAAGTGACCCTGCTCAGACATATTAGAAATACAGTGAGACATGAGCATGGAGCCTGCTGCCACTCAGCACAGTGGACCCTAGACTGTTAGCACGGAGCAGCAGAAACAGGAGGCTGCTGGGAGCCATGCCGTGTCTCCTAATCAAACAGCTAGGTGGACAGACAGGACCATGGACCAAAAACCTGATTTCCTCTGACCAGCAAAAAGACAAACCTGCCCGTAAAAAACCTGGCCAGTGTGTGTGTGGACTACCTGTTGGTGTAATGAGTGTGTATGCTGCCAAGTAGTGAGTGCCTGGTGGGCATCACTGGGGAGGGGGGGGAGGGGGAGGAGGAGGAGGAGGAGGAGGAGGAGGGAGGTTAGAGAAAGGGAGAGGAGTAGGGATGGAATGGGGAGGCCACGGAGGAGAAGAGAAAGAGGGATGGCAGAAGGAGGGGGGAGGAGGAAGAGGAGGAGGAGGGTAATGTGGAAAGTTGGGGGGTGCAAAAGCATGAGGAGGAGGAGGAGGAGGATAAGGGCAGGGAGGGGGCGGGTACATGGGAGGTATGTGAGTGTGTCTAGGTGGGGTGTGTGTGTGTCTAGGTGGGGTGTGTGTGTGTCTAGGTGGGGTGTGTGTGTGTCTAGGTGGTGCCTGTCTGTGCTGGAACGGTGTGTGTTTGTGTCTGGGGTCTTGGTGCCTGAAGGGAGCCCCTGTGTGTCTTGGTGGGAAACCCCTGATGTCATGGGGCCGCTGCTGCAAAGCACTGTGGGTAATCTCAGCGGGAGTATCTGCAGGGAAAAAAGGGGAGAAAAGAATGAAGCAAACAAAGAACAGTGGGTTGAACCACACGTTTCAGGAACTTGAACGCATCATTTCATTAACAAGAAGCTCATGAAGCTCCTGATGTCCTACAAGCCCTTCAGACTTTAGCACAGAGGCTCGAGCTATGTTCCAGTCTGAAGATAAAAAAGTCAAGGCCCACATCCTGGGCTTCATGTGGACAAAGAAAACCAGCCCTGCAACTAGGCCTGTCGCAATACAGGGGTGTGTGTATGTGTGTGTGTGCACATGTGTACACTGGCAGGGTGTTTACCTGCTCTATGCTAATTAGGGTCAACTGGAAAAACTTAACATATTGGTGACTGAGGCCCAATGAGAGGAAGAGCACTGTCCTACATAATAGCTGTGTGTGTGTGTGTGTGTGTGTGTGTGTGTGTGTGTGTGTGTGTGTGTGTGTGTGTGTGTGCGTGTGTGTCGGGGGTTGAAATAATATAGTAACCCCTTCGGTACACTCTTGCAGTGTTGGCTGAAACCAGACTCAGGGACTCAGGGAAGTGCTTATGTCTATATTTTTATTCATCTAATTCTTTAGCAGCCTTCCATGTCCCAACACTGTTATTCTGTGTGTGTGTGTGTATGTATGTGTGTGTGTGTGTGTGTGTGTGTGTGTGTGTGTGTGTAGATATACATGTATGTATGTATGTACCAGTGATGTTACTGTCCCTCTTCTTCTTGGCATTCTGTTTCTTCTTTTTCTTTGCTTCCTGCTCCTGCTCATCATCACTATAATCTAAAGCCTGTGGATAAAGGAGGCAGAGGAGGTGGGGGAACACACACACACACACACACACACACACACACACACACACACACACACACACACCAATAATTAGAGAAGGCTGCTGGTGAAATTTAGCCCAAAACACATGGTGTCCATCCATCAAACTGTAACAGTGAACCCAACTAAACAGAGCCTTCACTCACACATACCTTACAGGTGTGTGTGAGTGAAGTGTGTGTGAGTGTGTACCTCTGGTGGTGGTTCTTGGTCATTCTTCCAAGATGCATCAGATCCCTTTAACCTGAGGAGAAATCCATAAAAATCTAAAAGCAAATCCACTGTAAGTGTAACTCCTGCCAGGCAGCTGCTGTTTCACTACTTTCTAATTTACCAACAACAAAACTGAACTGTTTAGAGAAAAGCTTTCCTCAACAGCACACACATCTGCAAGGCTGTGTGTGTGTGTGTGTGTGTGTGTGTGTGTGTGTGTGTGTGTGTGTGTGTACTCACTGTATCAGCTGCTGTGTGAGGACATAGCCAGTGTACTCTTTGATGTGAGGTGTGTAGAAGACAGTCTGTCCCACTGCTAAGCCCTTGTTGCTGATCTGCTCTGCAGAGTTGAAGCGCAGGACATACAGTGGACAGGCCACAGGGCCAAAGACCTCAAACACCTGGAACACAGAAACACAAAGATGTGAACAGGTCTTGTGTCCATGCAGGTGGTGTGATGTCTGGGGTGGAACACACAGGAAGACATGGTTAAAGAGGAAGATGTGTGTGTCAAGTCATGTAAGCTACAGAAAGGTTTATTCCAAAGCCGCTAATATATACTCAGTTTCTGACAGATGACTGACAAGATATTACAGGTCAGTGGGAGAAATTAGTTCTTAATTTATATATGAAAAGTTCATTTGCAAAAACAGATAGAAGCCATTCTTAAAATGAATACACCTTTTTCACTGATACTGCTTGGAGTACACACACACATATATACACACACACACACACACACACACACAAAGCATAATTTAGGATAATAAACATTATGCCAGGATAAATAAACATATAAAAAATAGAAATAAATATAAACTAAATTTTAATAAAATTCAAAAAAGTTTAAAAAGGTTTAATAAATTCAAATGGAGATATCTGTTTTTGCAAATGAACTCTTCATATTTATTATTAAATTATTATTTTCTTAAGGAAATCTGAAGCTACTATGGAACAGTTTTCCATAAAGGACCATTCTAGCTTGGCTTAACGGTTTGTTGCATTTGACATTGTAACAAACCTTTACTACTACAGATTTCACAACATAATCAAAATCCCTCATTTTTCAAACTAGACTTTAGGTGAAAGCCCCACCTTAACGTTTCACAGGGAGGTGACACCATTTCACTCTGTCCAGTTTCAGGTCATCTAAACACAACAGTGCTGCTGCTTTTAGGAAACTAATGTGGATGACTTTATTACAGTGATGGAATACTGGAGTGAAGAAAGTCTGAAGTCTCCCGAAATTCGTTTTCATATCATAGTGGAATGAATGGAGACTGATGGCTGGTTAAAAAGTAGGAAACCTGATATCAAAACATCTAAAATGTGACTGTTTGCTTTGGGAAAAGATTAGCAGAAACAGGAAGTTTACATTTTGCAGAGATTACACTAAAGTTCCAAAATCACAGCTGTGGTCCCTGAGGAGGCTCTATGCCTGTGGGCACTGGACTCCTGCAGGCCTCCCTACCTTCCCCAGAGCCAGCCTGCTGGAGCTGAAGATGATGCTGTCGTCCGTCAGAGGGGGCGTGTCCTTCAGAGACTGGATGATGACTGGTCAGAGCGAGAGGGAGGGAGGGAGGGAGAGAGACAGAGGTTTGGGCATGAACACAAAGCACATGCAGAGAACTCTGACCTCCATCACAGTGACAAAGGCAGGAACACAGGCCAGGCAGAGAAAGCTCAATGCCAACAGAGCTTTTTCCCAGCAGCCATCTGGACACGAGAGAGCAGGTAAACCCAGGTGTTACTGATGACGTTACTGAAGGCTCTGCTCCGTTCAGTGGAACAGAGCCTCGGTCCGGCTGCTGCTGCTTCTGCAAAAACTCTGCTCCACTTCACCCCAACAAAACCTTCATTACTGTCATTAGTAACACCTGTTCACCTGCCGGCTCATGTCGAAATGGCTGCTGGGAAAAAGGCTGAGCAGGAGTGTGTGTGTGTTGTAGGTATGACAGCAGTGCAGTTTTTAGTGAGGGCTGAGGTGGCTCCACTCAAACAAGACGGTGAGAGCTCATCTACAAACTATATCTTCTATGTGTGTATCTATTTTCATCTCATAATGATATGCACTTTGCTTTGGACTGTGTTATCGCCTCCCTCTGTGCTTGTGTGGCTGTGTGTATGTGTGTGTATGTGTGTGTATGTGTGTGTACCAACCGAGCTGCTGTAGAATACTGGAGACTGTTCCTATTGGCTGGAGCTGTGCATCCTCTGGCAACGCCACACACACTTCCTCCACCTCTGGCAGCTCCTAAACACACACACACACATATACTGTAGGCATTTGGTTCATAATGGCTTTTCACCCGCTTAATAGAAACTGGAGAAGAAAAACTAAAATGCCAAAGAGTAAAACTTAATAAAACCCTATTCTGCAGTGGAGAGTACAGTTAAATAAATAAATACATAAATAACTAGATTGTCTTGACCCACTGAAAACCACACATTTTCAGAAAAAATGAAACAGTTAAATCTATTTAGCATCTTGCTATCTTTCAGTTCAAATGGCTTTTTGTCCGGTTTTCAGTAGAAGTGATGTGAAAGCAGAAAATGCTTTACCTTAAACTAAGTCCAAGGCATTTTGCAAACATGAAATACTTGAATTGGCCGCTCACTTTTACGACAACTGTTCTCATCACAAAGAACTGCTTGTTCCGTCTGCCATGCAGAAATATCTCACAATTTTCTCACAAGATTTGCACATTTTATCCCTGTTTGTTCAGTTTCATTCGCTTGGTTTTCAACAGGGAGTTTTCTGCCTCAGAGGCTTCCACCCACAACAAGATTAAAAGTTCTGTGGAAACAACAATTACTTTTGGGGGGATTTTTTTGGATCATAAAATATTCAAGCTCACAGTTCCTGAATATTGGCACAAAATATCAGCAGATCCTGTCCACATATGTCACTATTGGCTTTCAAACCCCAATTTTGATCAAACTCTGCTCCCTACAATGCAGGATTTTGGAATGGCATTCAAAAACAAAGATCAGTCGTTAACAATTTTTCAGGATATCAGATTTATCAATATATCAATTCCTGAAGTGATTTTGAAATCGGAGACTAGCAGTTCAAAACTTTTCGTCACTACCAAAGCTCAGTTCCAAACTGGAGTGAGAGCAAAAGTCCACAGTCAACACACGATGTGCACACTGACCTCGAGCAGGATCTCATCTCGTGTTTTGACAGGAGCCGGTTGGCTGAAGCCTTCATCATCATCCTCCTCCTCTGCTAACACAGGAACGCAGGGAGCAGAAGAGGAAGAGGAGGAAGAGGAGGAGGTGGAGCTGTCGCTGAGGAGAACAGCAGAAGAACGGCATCACATTCATTCTGTCAATCCCTCACTGCTTCCAAATAACACACACACACACATTAGAGGAGCATCACCTACATGTGGTGCTGCACCCTCATTTGTACAATCCATATCTATACTGATAAAGTGTAAAAATATATTTCTGCTTAAAACTGTAAGCTTGGCTTGATAGACTCCTCCTCTGGTTTCCCCATGTCTTACCCTCTCATTGGCTGGAGCCTGTCACTGTGTGTGTGTGTGTGTGTGTGTGTGTGTGTGTGTACCTGTCTGAATCCTCTGAACTGTCTTCCTCGCTCTCTTCCTTACAAACACTCTCTACACACAGTGTCCTCACTGCTGAGAGTGTGCATGCATCTCCCTTTCCCGCCTCTTGATGTGTGTGAGTGTCAGGTGTGTGAGCGTCGCCACGGGAGACGGTATGGCCTTCAGTCTGCTGAGTCAAGGTAACCTCCATTTCCTCCTCCTCGGCTGTCAGCGCTGACAGGCCATTCTCTTCTGACAGCTTATCATCCATCTGACCTGCACAAGCACATTTACAGCCTTTAACCCTTTCATGCATGAAGACCTTGAATTAAAAGGTTGCTATTAAATATCTGTTCTGGCATTTATTCCTTATTAGCGCATATCAAATCAGATAATGTGTGATATGCATGTGTAAACAAAATAATTCAAAGAACTTGTAATTGACTTTTTTTCTTGTCTTTGTGTGTGTAATCAACTTGTGAATTTTTACAGTGATATCTGAAAGTAAAATTCTGAACCCCATTCCCCTGTGTGTTAAAAACAGTGTTTTTTGGTATTATATGGTCATATAAAGGTGATTTCCACCAGTGGGATTCCTTGGGACTTTCTTCCCCTCACTCAGGAAAAACTGAGGATAGAAAATCAGTTGAGTTTGCTTCTCTTGCAATTTGTCCTAGGTTGACCCCAATTTTTACTGGACTAATAGCAGTCTATATCTAATTGTACTTCTTTGACAATGTACATAAACCCCCTGTAACTGCCATTCTGCCTATAAATATGCCATTCATTTTCCTGTTTATTATGTTACATTACACTTAATGTTTATACTTGTATATAGGAGTGTATATATACTTTTCTAGTTTTAGTTTTATTTTACTTGCCCAGTGCTGGAGTAGTTGCCATCACATTTCACTGCTGCTGTGCATATAAATCCATGCATGTGACAAATAAAAATCTTGGATCTTTAACAGTGCTGGGCTCTCACTGTAAATTCGGCATAGAAATAATCCACCGAGCAGCATTAAATTTCAATCTAATCTTAACCTTTTTGTTTCAATGAAATTGGAAGTTTGTCACTAATTGCTTGCTCGCAGTTTGTGTGGATAACAGAAGCAACAGCTGCATGGTCAACTAACTAACTAACTATAGCCATTTCTAAAGAATAGATCCTAATGGGCCTGATTCGTTTAAGACACATTTTCTACAACTGTGCCCAAAGGAATGTCAACACTAACCCCGGGATTTCTGAAGGGACTTTACACTTACAGTTACATGAGTGAACAAAAGGCGTGCTTTACCGTCAGCACCCCTGTTTGAATCCATCCAAACAACACATGGCAGCGAACTTAGCGCAGCCATGGTAAGCCTGACGATGCTCGCATGCGCGCTCCTACAAGGTAGCGAGCTAGCGTGCTAAGGCTAAGGTTAACTAAGGTAACGTTGAGAGCTATAAAGACATAAACAACGTGTATCTGCCGTTATTTTCAGCCTTACATACCTGATCAGAGAGCTACAGTTGCATCGCTGTATGAAATCTTCTCCTTCTTCTTCTTCTCTTGATTTTATGGCGGATTGCAAGCAACTTTCAGGTGCATACCGCCACCTACTGTACAGGAGTGTGTAACCCTCTGTCACTTAATTCAGATTCTGGCTATATAAGATGTGTCTTATGTAAAAAGGCTGAGTGCCTTCCTTACAGCTGATACACAGCTTACAAATGATTGGACAATTTTGGTTAACAATGATGTAGCCCAGGCTCTAAAATAACACTATAAATAGTTCATGTTCAATTGATTTAAATACACTTTAAAACTGTTAAAGCATTGGTTTAAAAATAATATACATCTGTTAAAAGTTGTTTTAAAAATGTTTAAAATTATATACATAAAAGAAGAAAAAATGTTTTATAGACAAATAATATTTTCTTACAAGCTGCTGGAAAGGGCTAGTTGCATTTTAAATTTACCTGGCTCTGTTTGACAAACTTGCCAATCAGCCAATCGGTAAACTCCATGAGTTTTAGACCTGAAATATACTTGCTGCTCACAACGTGTGCGCTTACGTGTCATGGCTGCCATGCGTATTCTACGTTCCTGTGCGTACAGGTCACTCATCTCGGCGTGAGGTAACATGATGCATGCGCGAGATGCAGTATTGACTTAATGGCGTGTTCAGACAGGCCGTGATGAACGCTATTTAATCGTGCGTAACACACATAACGCGTCACGTGACCATGGAATCATTTATTTCCTCAATCGCGTCTATCGTCCTTTTCCATCTGCGGCGACACACTTCAACTGACAAGACGCACACATGTAGCGAGACAGATATTCCGGGTTAATGTTACCGCCAGCATGGTTAATAGTAAATTACATCCAATACCTGCATAAGCAACAGACACATCTTCGCAAACTTACCTGGTAGTCCGAGCTCCTCCGCGACTTTTGCCCACGCCTGCTCCTTCTTGGTGCGGTCCCTGTAGGCTACAGAACAGAAGTTGTATCGTAGAGCTCCGGTAGCCCGCACACGACAACAATAATCTTGTCCTCCATTTTCCGATTTCCTTTGGCGGTTCTTGACATAGGTGACGTAGGGAGAATATCAACACTGATAGGCTATCACGTCAAAGCATCATGCGATATCGTGTCAAAAGTTGAAATTTTTTGACGCGTTGGACGCAATGAAGCATCATCGCGTCGCGCATATCGTGTCGCCCGGCCTGAAATCGTGTGTAATGACGTCTATGCATCGACTTTTAATGTAAACTTGACACGCGAATTTGCATTATCGTGTCCTGTCTGAACACGCCATAATGTAAACTTGACGCGCGAATTTGCGTTATCGCGTCCTGTCTGAACACACCATAACCACTAGAGGCGCTCGTGTGAATGACTACACAGTGACAGTGACAGTGAGGTCAGAGGGTCAGAAGGCAATGGTAGAAAGTTTTGAAGAGAGACTCTTGGACCTGGTCCGAAACTACCAGCACCTTTTTGACAACACTTTGCCAATGCATAGCGATAAGCATGCGTGCCAAGACAGTTGGCGACAAATCGCAGGGATTTTGGGGGTCGACGCCGAGACCTGCCAAAAAAAGTGGAAGGCGATCCGCAATCGCTATGTTCAAGCCCGTAGCAAAATGCTGGAGAAGCGGAGTGGAGACGGAGCAGAAGATGTCTTCTGCTCCTACCCAACAGTGGGTAGCGATCACTATCCTGTGAGGACTATAGTAGGCAAGAAGATTAGCTTTGAAAAGGAAAAGCAGAAGAAATGATGAATTACCAGTATTAAACAGTGGGGATAAAATGGCTGTCAACAACTTGGAAAAGGCTGAACTACTAGCTAAAACATTTAGCAAAGGTTACAGTTCAGACAGAGAAAATGGAGATGACTGGAGATCAGTTAGACCTGCCTTTTAGTATGTTTGAGCTGAGGAGAGCAATAATTAATGCTCGGCAAACTACCCCTGGGAAAGATGGTGCATGTTATAAAATGCTGGAACATCTAACAGAGGAGGCACTAACCATAGTGTTGAGGCTGTTTAATAGGGTTTGGGAGTGTGGCCAACTTCCCTCAGTGTGGAAACAAGCAATAATAATACCAGTGCATAAACCAGGAAAGGACCCCTCAGATCCATCTAGCTGTAGACCAACTGCATTCAAGTCACATCTGTGTAAAATCATGGAGAGAATGGTCACAGAAAGGTTAGTATATTTCCTAGAATGTAAAGCTCTTTTCTCCATATCAAAGTGGTTTCCGTAGGGGTCGGAACACAATGGACTCTATATTGTGTTTCGAGTCAGACATTAGGAAAGCACAGACCAACAAGAAAGTGGTGATAGCTGTCTTCTTTGATGTTGAAAAAGCATATGACATGCTTTGGAAAGAAGGTCTACTCATTAAATTAAAATCACTGGGAATTGGTGGAAGGGCGTAAAACTGGGTGTTGGATTTTTTAATCGATAGAAAAATACAAGTAAGAGTTGGGGCAGAATATTGGTACTGCACAAGGAAGTGTGTGTAGTCCATTGCTATTCAATATAATACATCATATTTAATAAGGTAGAACGAAACGTAGGGAAATCTTTGTATGCAGATGACGGGGCTCTGTGGGCAAAAGGCCACAATGTAGTTCATGTGGGTAAGAAAATGCAAGATGCAATACTTGAGGTGGGGGTTTGGATTGCCCGTGGCAAAAACACAAGTGATTTGCTTTTCAAGGCGACATAAAGTTACACCAATCTCATTAAAACTTTATGGACAGCATCTTGAACAGGTTAAAGTCATCAAATTTCTTGGGGTCTGGTTTGATGAGAAACTTACATGGAGCACTCACTTAGGTAAAGTTATAAGTAAGAGTAAAAAAGGTCTTGAATGTAATGCAGTGTTTGGCAGGACAGGAGTGGGGAGCAAGTAGATCATCTCTACAAAAGATATACTGGGCACTCATAAGATCAGTATTTGATTATGGGTGTATAGCTTATGTATCAGCAGCAGAATCAAATCTTAAGAAGCTGGATGTTTTGCAAGCTCAGGCCCTTAGAATCTGCAGCGGGGCATTTAAAACATCTCCAGTGGCAGCAATGCAGGTGGAAATGGGAGAGTTGCCTCTGCGAATTAGGAGAGTTAAGCTAATGTTGGCATACTGGGTCAATCTCCAGGGGCATTGTGATGAACATCCTGCCAAGAAGATTTTAGCAGATTGCTGGGATTGGTGACGTGAAGGCACAAAATGTAGGATTAAGTAATATACAGTACAGCCCCACAGTTTCAATCTCTTCCATTCCTCCTTGGTTATTCCGTTTGCCAACTGTAGACCTCAGCATAAATCAAGAATTGAAGGAAAAGTCAGGAAAACTTCAGGTATGGCGTATAGTCCAGAATTATTTTGATCAGCATTTCCCAGATTCAGTGTTTATTTTTACAAATGGATCCAAAGATCCAGATACTGGATGTGCAGGTGCAGCAGTTAGAGATGGGATTTATGACTCTTTGAAGGGAGCCGGATCTTGAGGATCCGTTCCTTTCAAAGAGCCGTTCAAAAGACTGGCTCATTTTCATATTTATTTATTTTTAACCCGTTAAGATCTAAACATTCCACATGAGACTAACAGGGTGGTATCAGACTGTACTGGATGCTAAGAAAGTGTGGGTTAATATTTCGATCAGAATCATTCAAACTTAGACATCCCATATTCTATTGGTGGGATATCTGAGTTTGAATTATCCTGAAATAATGATAATTTCATTCGGCAATGGTCTGTGTGGACATTTGTAAACATTCCACAGGGTGGCGCGGCACCACATCCCTCTGCTTTGACAATAAGATCACTATTTTGGATTTACCCTTACCTAAAAAAGCTAAGGATTGTCTCCTTGTGAAATTCGTCACTGCCAAATCTTGGTCACACAAAAAGATGAGACGGGGGCTGAGATTCAGTTCCTCCGAAAAAATGAAAAATCTGGCCTGGTCTTCGCACTTCCCTCCAAAGAGGACAAATCATGGATCAGTTTGGATCAGATCATTAAACTTCTAAGTCCTCGCGTGGATAACAGAGGAAGATACCATTTTCCCGAACCAGTCCTGGCAGAGTGAATTGTACAGTAGCACTCTAAGACAAAGCTAAGTGTAGTGTTTGTTTTCCTTGCCCGAGTTTTGAATTTTGTGCTGACTGTAATGTGTGGTATCTTTAGTTCAGCGGATAGCCATGAAAATTGTGCACTTTTACATAGAAGCATGAAACTTCTACCATAGTAAGTTTATACCATGAGGTTTATTTTCAGATGTGGAGGGAAGTCAGATTTGACCTCTGAGGCCCGGCAGAGGTCAAATCCAAGATGGCCGCCAATAATATTCAAAAATGCATAACTTTGGAACCAAACACAATAGAAAAACACTTAAAATGTCATTTCCCACTAACCTTTGGGTGCCCATTCTGTTTATGATACCTTTGAAATCACCAGAATTCAAGAATATGCATTTAGATCAATGTGGAGGTCAAATTATGCAGACAAAGGGAGGTGAATGGTGCAAAAAGGTAGTTTATTTCTAAAATAATAACAGTAATGATGTTAATAGTGATTATAACAATAGTAATGCCAGTAATAATAATAATAATTATCATAAGTTATTTTTAACTGATTTATTATTTAACTTTTTAATAATTTATTTTTAACTTAATTAACTTTATTTTTAACTTAATTTTTTAACTGATTTATGCAGAAAATTTCATTGAACCTAAGGTCGCTTTACAAAACAAAAAACCACCCCCTCCACCAGGGTGTGGTGGAGGGGGTGGTTGATATTGTCCATGATGTCAGACAGCTTGGTCTCCTCTCCACCACAATCCCCAGTGAGTCCAGGTGCCTCCCCAGCACTGATCCAGCTTTCTGGATCAGCTTGTCCAGCCTTCAGGTGTCCCTCTCTGTCACACTACTTCCCCAGCAGACAGCAGCATAGAAGATGGTACTCGCCACCACTGACTGGTAAAACATGTACAGCATCTCCCCACAGACCTCGAAGGACCTGAGCCTCCTCAAGAAGTAGAGCCTGCTCTGGCCCTTCCTGAAGACAGCATCTGTATTCACAGACCAGTCGAGCTTGCTGTCCAGGTGCACCCCCAGGTACCTGTAGGACTGCACCACCTCGATGTCCTCACCCCTGATGTTGACTGGCTGCATCGGTGGCTTAGACCTGCGGAAGTCCATGACCATCTCCTTGGTCTCTTTGGTGTTTAGGATCAGGCCGTTCCTCTCACATCAGCTGCTGAAGGCTCCCGCAAGGTCCCTGTACTCTGCCTCCTGCCCCTTCCTCACACATGCCACAATAGCTGTATCATCAGAATATTTCTGAATGTGGCAGGACTGTGAGTTGTAGCTGAAGTCTGATGTGTACGGGGTGAACAGGTACGGAGCCAGCACAGTCCCCTGAGGAGCACCAGTGCTGCTCTCAACCGTCCCAGAAACAAAGCTCCCCAACCTGACATACTGTGGTCTTCCAGTCAGATAGTCAGTGATCCAGGATGTGAGGGCAGGTTCAACTCCCATTAGTCCAAGCTTCTCTCGGAGCAGCAGAGGCTGGATGGTGTTAAAGGCGCTCGAGAAGTCGAAGAACAAAATCCTCACTTGACTCCCCGGCTCATCCAAGTAGTATCCAAGGAGTAGGCCCGGTGTAACAGGTAGAGGACAGCGTCGTCTACCCCGATGTGTTCCCAGTACCCAAACTGCAGGGGGTCGAGCGCATGTTTGGTCTGTGGTCTCAGGTGACGGAGGATCAACCGCTCCAGGGTCTTCATAATGTGTGATGTAAGGGCCACCAGTCTGTAATCGTTAAGCTTGGCCGGGCGCCCAGCCTTGGGGACCGGCACAAGACATGATGTTTTCCACAGGACCGGGACCCTCTCAACCTGCAGGCTCAGGTTAAACAGATTTTGCTGGAGAGGCTCAGCCAGTTGGTCCGCACAGACCTTCAGCAGCCTCGGGCACTCATCATCTGGGCCAGCCGCCTTCCCCGGTTGCAGTCTCCTCAGCTCCATCCTCACCTCATCTACAGAGAAGAAGGGAGGGGAGCTAGGAGGCAGCGGAGTTGCAGCTGCAGTGTTGGGGCTGGAGAAGTGAAGAGAGGGTGGTGTAGGGGAGGGGGCTGCTGCTGGAGAGGTGGAGGGGTGTGATGATGAGGCAGTGCAGACCCTGGCCGCTGTGCCGAACCTATTATAAAACTGGTTGAACTCATTGGCCTTGTCCACATCACCTGCCGTAGCCTGGCTTTTTTTCAGTTTGTAGCCGGTGATGTTCTTCATTCCCCTCCATACCTCTCTGGTGTCATTATGCTGCAACTTCCTCTCCACCTTCTTTTTATAGTCCACCTTGGCCATCTTCAGTCTCCTCTTCAGCTCCCGTTGCATCTGCTTCCTGAAGGCAGCTTTTTTCTGGTTCAGGAGCCCCTTGATGTCACAGGTGATCCAGGGCTTGTTGTTCGGGTAACAGCACACCACCCTCACTGGTACGATCATGTCCCCGCAGAAAGATGTATAGCTGACGATGCAGTCAGCCTCCCTGTCAATGTCCGTGTCCCCCCAGTTTCCCTCTGTGTCCTGCAGTACATCCCAGTCTGTGCACTCATAGCATAGCATCCCAGTCTGTGCACTCACAGCATAGCATAGAGGACTTCAGTTCTTTCTGTTGCATATAGTTCCTTGCCCTCTGCTACAGGTAGATGAACGGCTTCTCGGGCCAGGAAGGAGAACAACTCTGTTTTGTTTTCTTCACATCAAAGGAAGTCTTTCCGGTTCTTGGGCATCACAGAAAAAGGAGCCACTCTTTCAACATGAGCGCTTCCCTCTAGTTGAGCAGAGAAGGCACAACTTGCCACGCTGAAGAGTGACTGTGGTCTTTTTTCAAGGCTTTACATCTCATGTCAAACACGAGATGGAGACATCAACCACTTCTTTTCTAATGAAAACCAGGCAGCAACTCCAGCTCTGACCTTGACCTTGTCTGTGATGTTTACCTATCTGCCAGCCTGAAAGCCTCAACCAGACAGAAGAGGGGTAGTGGCATAAGGAAAAGGGTGGCTCCTCTTACTGTGATGCCCAAGAACCGGAAAGACTTCCTTCGATGTGAAGAAAACAAAACGCAGTTGTTCTCGTTCCTGGCCCGAGAAGCCGTTCATCTACCTGTAGTAGAGGACAAGGAACTATATGCAACAGAAGGAACTGAAGTCCTCTGCTCTCCTGCTGACTCATGTGTGGCCCACCTTGCCCCATGTTCACAAGAAGAGGCCAACACACGGCTACTTCTGCATGTGGCAGATGCTGTGCAGAAAGGTTGTAAGAAGGTCACCATACGTACCGTTGATACGGATGTGGTGGTGTTGGCAGTGGCTTCTTTTAGCAAAATAGCTCCTGGTGAACTGTGGGTTTCCTTTGGGTGTTGGGTCGAGTTTCCGGTTCATTGCTATTCACAAAATGATTGCCACAATGACTCCTATCAAGTGCCTGACTCTCCCTGTCTTTCACGTTTTCACTGGATGTGACACTGTCTGCATTTGCTGGCCATGGAAAGAAGAGTGCGTGGGAGATGTGGAAGTCTTTCCCAGAGGTCAGCGATGCTTTCCAGGAACTCCTGTGCATGTTAAGTGAGGTCAGTGAAGATTCCATGTTACCGCTGGAACGATTTGTGGTGCTCATGTATGACCGAACCAGTAAGAGCATGGAAGTGAATGATGCCAGGAAACAGCTTTTCTCCCAGAAGTCCAGGAGTTTAGAACACATCCCTCCAACCCGGGCTGCTCTCAAACAGCACATCAAGTGTACTTGCTTTCAGGCCAACATCTGGAACCAGTCACTGGTCCTGGATCCAGAGATGCCAGAGCCATCTGACTGGGGCTGGACAAAGGAAACCACTGGGTGGCAGCCACTCTGGACCACTCCCCCTGAAGCAGCAAAGTCCTGCCATGAGCTGATCCGCTGCAACTGCCAGAAAGGGTGCACTGGATGGTGCTCATCTGTCAAAGCTGCACTTAAGTGTACAGATCTCTGTTTTTGTTCTGGGGATTGTTAAGATTTTAGATCATTGCCATTTTGTGATCCTGACATGAAAGGACCGTCGTGTTGTCTGTTTGCCACTTCTCCATCCCTTGAAGGTTTTTTGTTTTGTAAAGCGACCTTAGGTTCAATGAAATTTTCTGCATAAATCAGTTAAAAAATTAAGTTAAAAATAAAGTTAATTAAGTTAAAAATAAATTATTAAAAAGTTAAATAATAAATCAGTTAAAAATAACTTATGATAATTATTATTATTATTGGCATTACTATTGTTATAATCACTATTAACATCATTACTGTTATTATTTTGGAAATAAACTACCTTTTTGCACCGTTCACCTCCCTTTGTCTGCATAATTTGACCTCCACATTGATCTAAATGCATATTCTTGAATTCTGGTGATTTCAAAGGTATCATAAACAGAATGGGCACCCAAAGGTTAGTGGGAAATGACATTTTAAGTGTTTTTCTATTGTGTTTGGTTCCAAAGTTATGCATTTTTGAATATTATTGGCGGCCATCTTGGATTTGACCTCTGCCGGGCCTTAGAGGTCAAATCTGACTTCCCTCCACATCTGAAAATAAACCTCATGGTATAAACTTACTATGGTAGAAGTTTCATGCTTCTATGTAAAAGTGCACAATTTCCCTTGATTTGAGGGCTTAACCGCTGTACTACTTCCGCGATGACATGTTACGTCCATCTTATCAGTGATTTTGCAATGTTACGACTGTAATGTGTTGTGAAGAATGAATATATGTTTGGGCTTAAATGTCTTTTATTAGGCTACTATGAAATAGCAAACTTTATTAAGTATTTTAACATGGTTACTGTTGGTTTTATTAATTTGAGTGTTCACAGTCATTTGTAGTTTTTAAATTTAACTTGTGCTAGGTTGTTGTTGGTTCTGTATTTCATATGTGCAGGCTTAGGAATTTCTTCTTTTGCTGTTTTCACTGCACTTATTATACCCACCACTTTGGCTTATTTCTATGTATTTTAGTTTTTTCCTAAAAAAAAAAAAAAAAAAAACATCTCCAATCATTTCCTAGACAAACCAATGCACAATTTTTCCCAGATAAACACGCTGTGGGTACTTAACCCAAAAATGGTGGAAAATGTTACTTCCTGGTTTACTTCCTGTTTAAGTGCAAAACCTGAAATGGGATGTACTGCTATTTCTCAGACCACAGCATATACTCAGACTGATTGATTATGTTTTTGTCTATTTCAGACGTATAACATCCATAACGGCACTTATAAGTGATTCTTTCCTTAACAAAAAAAAAAAAAAAAAAAAAAAGGTTTTCCTGAATGTGCTTTTTGGGTACCCCAAACCCTTCCCTACAAAATGATATTCAACATGTTAGTCTTTAAAAGAGCCATTCACAGAGTTTTCATCATGTGTTCAGTGAGTCTAAAAAGCAAGCTTTTAGACACCAAGTATCTATGTAAATTCATAAGGTTATTACATTAAAAGTTGACTTTATATAATTATATAAAGTTGACTTTATATAATGTAGCTTCATTAATAAATTAGATTTACGTTACTGGAATAATACATGTTTCGGGTTAGGTCAACATCACTGTTTATCTGTTCTGACTAACGTTACGTTAACGTTACGTTAACCATGAAGTTGATGTGAGCTAACGGTTAAAGCTAACGTTAGCAGAACCTATATCCACTAGCTTTAACCAACATTTCATACATTATGAAGATATAGTAATGTTTGCTAATGTTATTCAAATATCTGACAACAACATAGATGTCTGGGCAAAGCTAGCCGCTAACGTTAGCTAACCTTAGCATGAACGACCCCGCTCTGAAGTGTAGGGGCGAAGCCAATGTTTACATTAATGTTAGCTAAACTAACGTTAGCGAGAACATAATGAAATGGACAACTGCATTGTCAGATTGAATTGGAGATGCTTGAGGTGCTAACTAGTTACGTTAGAACATGTTAGCAAGGGAGCTAACGTTAGCCAGCATAAACACTCACCTCTCAGTCTGAGCTCTGTCCTGTGCTCTTATGCATAAAGGGACTCAACACCATGTAACATGTAGGCTACTAACGTGGCTAGGTAGGAAAAATGAGATTCCCAACAGTAATGCTGTTGTTTTTTTGTTGCGTCATTTCTCCGTCATGCATAGAGTGCATCAATCAAACTGAGCTCATCTGTCTGTAGCTGTGTCCCAATTCAGGGTCTGCATCCTTCGAAGGCCGCATTTGAAGGCCAGTTACGTCACAACTCTGCGCGAAGGCCTGTCCCAATTCATCCAGAGCCGAAGGATCCTTCAAATTCGCACTTCAAATGCAGCCTCCTTTTCAGCCGTTGGTAGCCGATTCGAAGGCTGCACCGCGACTAGCCTTTGCGGGCTCCCGTATCCCAAAATGCTTTGCGTGCTGCTGCTCAGTCGGAGAAAAATTAACCGAGATGGCAACGCCAACGGCGGCATCTAGTGACGATTCGACATATAAATGTAAGTATTCAGATTTCACATTATAAAATATTCGGTTTTTACTAATTTGAACATCCAAACGCCATATATGTTAAACCAAAACCCTAAAATTCAGTTAAAATGTGTGATATGTGAAATATGTGACTAATAATGCTGAGTAACTGTTAGCTTGATGCTATACAAACTTCACTTTCAGAAGTTTGAGAGGTTGCTTCATATAATGTACATAAAAAGACCATTAAATTTATATTATTTTATGTTGATTTAAAAAAAAATATATATTTTATTTTTACAGACTGTCAATTTTAAAGTCTAGTAAAACGTTTGGAGTGAGTAAATAAATAAATAGATAGATAAATCAGTCAATCAATCTTTCTGATTTTTTAAAAAATATTTTAACCCTTTTTCTTTTGTTGTAACACAAAACATGTTTTACTGTGTTTTAGGGAACAAGGAGCAGACCGAGAAATTCATCAGGCTGAGAGTGGAGAATGACAATCTGTTCACAGGGGCCAAGCATTCGGCGGCAGTCGGATGGAGGTAAGGCAATACAAAGGCCATTTGTCAGTGTCCTGATGTCACCTTTTGTAAATCCTTGCATCCCCGTGTTAATGTGATCTTGCGCTTACCTTTTCTCTTGTTTCTCTGTGTTTAGAATCATACTGGAGAAGATGGGCCTGCTGGGGAGGGTGGAGCCCCAGCAGGCAAAAAAAAAAATGGGACAATTTAAAAAAAAAAATATAAGGTAGGTGCAGATTTGAATGATGATGTGGAAACAAACTTATATTTGTTTTAACCACGCAAATAAATACATACTTTGCTGAAAGTTGTTGAAGTGAATGATTTCCACTGCTTTAGGATTGCAAATACCCAGGGACTGGAGAGGGGGTCAGTGGGAAGCCCACCGCTGCAACCTGGCCCTGGTTTGCACTTACGGATGAGGTGTTGGGACAGAGGCCGTCCATCGCCCCCCCGTTCTCATCGCCTCTCTCCCTGATGACACACCAGGGCCAGCTGCAGCGGTGGGTCAGCAGGAGGAGGAGAAGGAGGAGCCAGTCCCAGGGCCCCGAAGGAAGAGGAGCCGGGACGATGAGCTGCTTCAGTTACTGAGGGAGGACATGAGGCAGCAGAGGGAGGCGGAGGAGAGGAGAGAGAGAGAGAGAGCAGACAGCGGATGGAGAGGCTCTTCTCTCTCCTCGAGAGAATGGTGGAAAGGCGTTAATTTTGTTCATGTTGTATATAGTTAATCAGTTGTAATTAGTCATTTTAGTTATCTATTAATTTAATTTCAATTTTATATTGTATATAGTTATTTCATTTTAGTTATGTTGTTTTCTGAAATCCTGCTGTAAAAAAGTTTCTATGTTTTAAAAATTAAATTATTGTTATGTTCTCACATGTCGTCTTGCTTTTAGTACCTACAACTTCAGTACAATTTATAAAAGTGTTAGCAAACAGCATCAAGTACTTTAAGTACTCAAAAATAAGAATCACGTTTTGTGATGACTTATCTGAGGCACAAAGGTGTGGTGCACCTCCAGCGCTTGTAAAAAAAAGAAAAAGGCCCTAAACCTGCTCTTCATCATTCTAAAGGCACGCTCAATAATAGAGCGTGCCTTTGGAATGATGGGCATTAAAGCGCTGGGCTCCCACACCTTGCACTGGCTGTTTGTACAGATTGATGAGGGATGCTGGAGGCATGGGTACCCGCCGTCTGCGAGGATGAAGTGCCCTGGAGGAGGGTAAGCAGCCTGTCTGTACAGTGGGCTGTGCCGCAATCCAGCATAGAAAGGAAGGGAAGGGAAGCTGGATGAATGCTGCCACAGACTGGAGCAGAGAATGGATGATATTGATGCAGAGGACCTGAAACTTGAGGTAAAGGGTGCAGTTAGGTCCTTCCCCACACATATCTCATCACCATCTGAGATGCTTGATTATATCTATAAGGAGAATATCCTAGACCTATATCCAAAAATGAGTATAGCTCTCAGACTTCTGCTCACTCTCCCTGTGACAGTAGCTTCAGGTGAGAGAAGTTTCTCAAAACTGAAAAAATATAAATAAAAATATAAAGACTACGAGAAAAAGGGACAAAAGAAAACATGGAGAGGAAGACAACAAGAAAAAGGGACAGGAAGAGAAAAAGAAAAAAGGGAGAGGAATATGAGTAAAAGGGACAGAAGATGAAAAAAGACAAGGACAAAAGGGAGAGAAATACAAAGACTACGAGAAAAAGACAGGAAGAGAAAAAGAAAAAAGGGAGAGGAATATGAGTAAAAGGGACAGAAGATGAAAAAAGACAAAAGGGAGAGAAATACAAAGACTACGAGAAAAAAACAGGAAGAGAAAAAGAAGAAGAAAGAAAAAAGGCAGAGGAAGACAACGAGTAAAAGGGACAGAAGTAAAAAGGGAGAGAGACAACGTGAAAAAGGGACAGGAAGAGAGGGACAAAAGGTAAAACAACAAAAAATGTATGTATCTGTGTAATTGACCTGTTGTTTTGTGTGTTGTCTTCTCATTTCAGAGGGCCCCATGCCTCCCTTTGCCTTGGGCCTCAAATTTCTTAAATCCGCCACTGACTCTAATCAATACATGAGGGGAGGAGGGTGGTGAAGGAGGATAAAGTGTGGGAGGGGGTGTAGTCCTGCCTCTCCTAACTAAATGGCGTCATCTGGACACAGAAAGAACATGTGAACATAATAGGCCATAAACTCCAAATACAAATACATTACATTACTTCCAAATACATATGCAGATACAGTATATACTACATTCTGGATACATTACAATAAATCTAGATCACATCATAATATCTTAAAAATATTCAACTCTGTCCCTATATAAAGAGGGAAGAAACAGGAGCAGACTTGGGTGAGGGAATATCCTGTCCTTTCCCTACACCTAGTGTCTGTGTGCAAGAGAGACAAATGTTAGGACTCATGCATATAGAAAAGCAACACATACATTATCATAAATATGAGCTAAGACCTGATGACTCATTAAAACCATGGGGCTCCATGGAGTTCAAAGTATAAATCCAGTATGCTTCCCGCTTAAGAAGCTTTTGAACTTGATTTCCTCCCCTTGGATTGGGAAGAACCCTCTCTAGTCCAATCGATTTAAGGGTAGAGGCCGCTTGACATTATAGAGACAGAAACCATGGCTCGATGGCATAATCCATGTTGTCATTTCTAACTGCAGCTTTGTGTTCGGCTGTTCTCAATTTCAGGTTCTGCTTTGTTTGTCCTATGTATATCTTCCCACATGGACATTTTAGCATATATACTACATGTGTTGACATACAATTTATAAACTCCTTGATTTTATACTTTTCACCCGTCTGAGGGTGACTGAACACTTTGGTATTATGTGTATGGGAGCAATGCGTACACCTTCCACATCTGTAATTTCCGTGCACTCTAATATTCCTGCCCCTCCTAAAGTAAAATCTAGCGTTGCATTGAGCTAGAGCTCTTAGACTTGGGTTGCTGTTTAACATGCTCCAATGTTTTTTAATGACACCCTTCACTGCATTAGATAAATGGCTGTATTCAGATACAAAAGTGACAGAATTTTCTTTTTGTTCACGCTGTCTCGGTGTCAGACTCTCTCTGTCCTTTTCTTTGGCTCGGTTATATGCTTTCTCTATGGTTTCTCTGCTGTAGCCTCTCTGGATAAATCTCTCTCTCATAGCTTTGGCTTCAGAGTCAAAGACAGTTTCTTTGTTACAAATCCTCTTTAATCTGAGAAACTGTCCATAAGGGATATTCTCTTTAAGAGACTTGGGGTGGTGACTCTGGGCATGGAAGATAGTATTTCTATCTGTTTCCTTACGGAAAATAGTAGTGTCCAATGTTCTCTCTTCGTTGACAGAGATGAGCAAGTCTAAAAAGTGTATTTTGTCTGTGTTGTGTTCCATAGTAAATTTCAGGGAAGGATATGTGTGGTTAAGATAATCCCTGAACTGGAAAAATGGTTCTTCTGAGCCGGTAAACACACATAGAATGTCATCAATATATCTCTTAAAGAACATGGCATCATCTCTAAATGGATTGCTAGAGTTGAAAATATGCTTTTCTTCCCATAGGCCCATGTAAAGATTTGCATAATTGGGCGCAAAAGGAGAGCCCATGGAAGTGCCATGGGTCTATAAATAAAATTTACTGTCGAACATGAAATAATTTGATTCCAATATAAATTTTGTGAGTTTCATAAGAAAGTGATAAGATAATGATACATGGCTTCGATCCCGCCCTCGTGGGGGATATTTGTATACAAACTTTCAACATCAAAACTCACTAGAAAAGTTTGTTCGGGTGAAGTTATGTCCTTTAACTGCCTCAGGACATCACCAGTGTCTGTGACATAAGAAGGAAGTGCTTTAACAATCTCTTATGTGACAATCAACAAACTGGCTTAAGGGCTCGAGGAGTGACTCATTACTGGAAATAATAGGCCTCCACGGCGGGTTGATCAAAGACTTGTGGATCTTTGGTAATAGGTACAGTACTGGAATTGTAGGAAAGTCATTTTTAAGGAAATCAAACTGTTTCTCAGTAATCCAATTATTGGCAAGGGCATCATTTAGGATGCAATATCTTCCACTTACAAATCTTTCAGTGGGATTACTGGACAGCACCTGATAAAACGTAGTATTGCTTAATTGCCTCATAGCTTCTTTGACATAATCAGTGGTATTCATCACAATTATAGTACCACCTTTATCAGACTGCTTGATAATGATTTTAGGATTAGATTGCAGTTCTTTCAGTGCCTTTCTTTCCATTATACTGACATTGTGTTTTCTTGGACTCTGCTGGGATTCAACCAATGCTTCTATATCTCTTTCAACAACTTAACTGAAAGTGGCCAATGTCTGGTTCGGTGCCTCAGTGGGAACAAATTTGGACTTCTTTTTAAATTTATCAGTGGGCCCAGCTGACACTGTCTGAGTAAAGTTGTGAAAAAAAATGTTTCAAGTGTAATTGTCTGACAAATCTGTAACAGTCCGCCTTCAGATTGAATGCATTAACCTTATTGGAAGGAACATAACGCAGTCCTTTACTCAATACTTTCTGTTGGTGTTTGGTTAATGTGTGGTTGGATATAATTTTGGATATGATTTCACTGATTATAGAAGCAGCCTATATGAACCAGCTGATTTGGACTGACTGTAATGCCTGATGAAGCCCATGCAGCGAAACGCATTGCCAAACTTTTAACTAATAAATGATATTAATGTGACCACATTGTGTGTGGCGGAACCCCTTCTTCTACTATGGACTTCCTCCCTGACACCACCAGCACCAATGTGAAGTTCTAAGCGGTGTAAGGCAATCTACCTTCTTGAAATAATTAACATTGTTTCCATATTTAGGATTGGACCATGTACAGTGGAGGCTCTTGGAACTGAAGCTCCAGTGACGTCATCTTCGCTGCACTGCTGCTTTTGATTTCTAAAAAAGGCTTTGCAACAGATGTGCAAGGGTCAATCTTTATGATTCTATTATCATCATTATCCACTATACATGTCACAGTTGGCATTTCTAGGAGCATTTCCTCTATTTCATCAGGATTGAGATTCAAATCAGTTTTGTTGTTGCAGAAATTGGGTTATGGTGGCACTGTTGATTTTGTAGTCTCTTCTTACAGTGGAATATATGAATCGAGGCAACACACTGTCCCGTCTACGGAAGCCCAAACACACCCAGAGAGATGATGAGGATGGTGATGATGACTGGCCAGCAGTTGCTAGAAGTTCAACAGTAGACACTTACAGACGTGTTCGTTGGCAGCCAGATTATCCAGATGGGGAAACATCACCTTCATTAGAGGAAAAGAGGCTTGAGATGAGGGACCCAAAGGTGCTGAGAGAGGAAGGGTAGAAGAGCTAATCACTTACACCAAACAGAGGGAATACATCAGTGCAAATCCTTCCCCAAGCATTCTGGACATAGGGAAAGAGTGGCCATTTCTCTTTTCACAGAAGTTTTTATTTTCACACTTCACCACTCTCACCGATGTTGAACTATACACAAGACTGAATGAAGACTTGGACAAAAGGGTAAAAGACTCCTGGATTTCTTCAGTAGTCAGATTACAAGGTGGAGGGAGGGAGTGAGAGTTGTTCTGAAAGAAGCCCTAAAGGAGGACCGAGAAGGAAATGATGGTCCAGCAGCGGCGCTCGTGATGATGGCCCTTTTTAAAGAGCAAGAGGATTCACTGTTTCTCCTGGCTGATGTAAGCTCCTTCCTTATGAAGATTTGTCATGACTTTACAATTTTCTACAATTAATTGTCTACCAGAATTTTTATTTTTGATTGAGCACTTTCATTGATAGACCTCACCTCACATTATAACCCAGACGGTGCAAGCTTTTTTCTCAACTCTTGAGAAACTCTCTTTAAAGAGCATGCTGTGTGGTGGGCATAGAGTCACTGTTTCCTGCTGTGTACACAATTTTTCAAGGGGTGCGTAAACATGCACAAACCATCAGCACAACAAAACATATGACACTGTCTCCTTATCAACAAATTTATCAATAGATATTTTTCTTCTAGAGATACTATACCATCTAGTTAGTTTTAAGTAACTCTTATCTTCACTGGCATTCATAGGTGACTACCAGTCCCACAGATGCAGAGGCCCAGCTGTCTCTCCCCGTCACTCCAAGGATCATCATGCTTGGTAAGTTTCACATTCAAAGTTAACGAATCCTTTGAATGTAGAAGACATGGACAAAGAAAGTTTGGTGTGGAAACACAAGTGGTTGTGGTCAGCATTAGTCAGCCTTGGTCTGTTTTGTTTTCCCTCTCATTGCCTTTCAGACATGCATCATTACTGCACATTGTAGTGTATGCATAATGAATGAATGAAAAAGCAATATATCATCCAAATCTACTGAAGTAGGACTAAATATGAACTGAGTAAATGTAGTTACCTCTGCTGCTGTTATTGCTATTTTAGATTGCTTGCTATTCATGTGTCACCTTTTTTTCTTTCACCAGTCCAGTTACTGTATCAGCTCCTTTGATCTGTTTCATTCACTGTTGATTGTACAGTCATTCATGTGGAGCCAATAATTCATTGAATGTGTGACTGCGAAATATAATTTTTGCAATGATTGGCTCTTTCTCAAGGAGATACAATCCTCAGTGTCAGGAAATGGATGCTGTCAATCGAAGGAAGGGTTGTAATCCCACCTCCTTCTCACCTGGCTGACTTCACCACTGCCTTGGCCGCTCTCTTCGCCTGCTACTATGTTTTCAACACAGAGTATCAGGTGGAAGCAGGCACAACCCTGGAGTTTGTTCAGAAAAAAAAAAGTTTGATCCCAAAGATTGAAACATAAATACAAACTGACAACTGAGAGTTAGTGTAGGTTGAAGCCCTCTTACAACTTGAATGCTGTATTAGAGAACAGAGGAGCTGTTGGACAAAGTGTTCATTTCAATCATTCTCAAAAATCATTCTCAATCATTCTCAAAACTTGATTTGATTAAAAACAAAATCGTTTTGTATACACACACACACACACACACACACACACACACACACACATACAGTACAGGCCAAAAGTTTGGACACACCTTCTCATTCAATGCGTTTTCTGTATTTTCATGACTATTTACATTGTAGATTCTAACTGAAGGACAACTTCTGCACAACACAACTGATGGTCCCAACCCCACTGATAAAGCAAGAAATTCCACTAATTAACCCTGATAAGGCACAGCTGTGAAGTGAAAACCATTTCAGGTGACTACCTCTTGAAGCTCATCGAGAGAATGCCAAGAGTGTGCAAAGCAGTAATCAGAGCAAAGGGTGGCTATTTTGAAGAAACTAGAATATAAAACATGTTTTCAGTTATTTCACCTTTTTTTGTTAAGTACATAACTCCACATGTGTTCATTCATAGTTTTGATTCCTTCAGTGAGAATCTCCAATGTAAATAGTCATGAAAATAAAGAAAACGCATTGAATGAGGTGTGTCCAAACTTTTGGCCTGTACTGTTCATATCTATCTATCTATCTATCTATCTATCTATCTATCTATCTATCTATATATATATATATATATATATATATATATATATATTTTTTTTTTTTTTTTTTTTTTTTTTTCTAAACAGTTACAAGTTGCCAACTTGTTTACATGTGCATATTGTCCCACATGCCCCACCCCTGACTCCTGTACACATTTTCCTAGATTTTTTGTCAGTATAAATCCTGACGGCAGTAAATACAATGCCAAGGAGCAGATGAGCCGGAAGACTGGGAGAGTGGTGAAGAGGAAGACAACATACATGAACCCCCAAGTACTGTGTTTCATCAGGGACTTCACCGAGTTTGATTGGCTCAATGAGTAGATGCAGGTGAGGGTCATTATTATTGTATTGAAAGTTCAAGTGCATTTATTTAAAGATGGTATCTCAAATACTTTTATCAAATAATATGTGCCAAGCTACTGTTTTGTCAGTGTCTGTTAGTGAACGTATAAACATAATGGTGGTTTATGATAATGGAAATAAAAGATGCTGTAATTCATCTTAAATCAGAAACGTGTTAAAAATGCAGCAAATTCAACATCTGTTTAAGCATTTCAGCACATTGTTAAACTCAAATACATCTTGAAGCAAAATATACAGTCCCTTAAACTGAATGCACCACTGTCAACTTTTTTTTTTCTTGTAAGTGACTTTATCTGTGAATGATATTGCTAATTTTTGGATATTGTTGTAAATTATTGTGAATACCCCCTCCAATGATCATTACATATACTGCATATATTCTGCTCTTCTCAACACAAAGTCCTAATAATGATTCTAAGCAAGTATAATACTGTGAAAAAAAAAGTGTGCTGAATGAATGCATGCCTCTGAAAGGCTGTTGGTTTTTTAGGGATTATTTAATGCAAGCTCCAAAGTACTGCACAGCAGCTTAAAACCAACAGTCAAGGCTCTGAAAGTCAAAATATTTGTGCCGAACTGCTGATCAGTTAAAAAGATGTATTTATAGTTAGAAACCTGAGGTAAGGGTAGTGTGGCGCACACAAATGTGGCACACACTCTGGCAGAGTGTTTTTTCAGAGCCACGACACAGCAGCTTAAAATTACCAGAATCGAGGCTCTGCAAGTCACAGTATTTGTATCTAACTGTTGATCAGATGTATTGATGATTAAAAACCAGCATTCATCTTGCAGTTAGGGAGGAAACTTCTGATATATCAAGATTTATATGGAAGTCTGGCGTATTTCCAGAACAGCACTCGTGGACACATTCTGGCAGGGAGATGCATTTCGGCACAACACCTGTGCGCGCAGGCAGGCAAACTGGGTGGTTTGAAGCTACACCATCAACAGAACCTACGTCATGTTGCGTGGGAAAACTTTTTCGTAAGGGTGTGGGGAAATAGAATTTTGACCCTAAAACACATACTTTGCTGTGAATCCCTAGTCATTTTCATTCCGTTTTATCTTGCTTTTGTAGGGACTTTGTAGGGACTAGGGATTAAAACGATAATGCATTCTTCTTTAAACATCAACATTTAAATGAAAACAGCATTCTACTATACATTTGCGAAGACGTGACTGCTTCAAAGTGGACTCAATTAAATTCAAATGAATGAAACAGCGTCCCAAGGTTTTTGCATTAACATTTACAAGTCACCTTGTTCTAGAAGGGACAAAATGAAAATGCAAATGCTTCAGCCTACACCTTTTCGGTCAGTCCTTGTTTTGATTACTTGTGCATTGTTGCTGATATTTTCTTTTTTCTGTTGCTGTAATTGACTGAAATAAATCAAATCAAATCAATCAAATCAAATTGTCACTCCTGTCGTCAAGGTGGGCCTTCAGCCAGGGCATCAGTTCCTCCTTCAGGGACTTGATGTTCCCAAAATAAAAGTCATAGAAAGCCAGTCCATGATTTCTGAAGCATACTAGCTGCTGCAGTCAATCTAAGGGGAGCGTAACTAGATAAATGGACAAATAGGATAAATATTGAACATAATCCATAACCTCTTTTACATACTTTGGACATGAAACTGTAAAAGGAAGCAGAGGTGATGGAGGCAGCCCCAGAGAATGCACTGGTTTTACAGGGACGCACGGTTATGGATTATGTTCAGTATTGGTAGTAGTGCATTCCTTCTCACAGTCCCAGCAGATAACAATAACTTTGCTGTTAACTCAGAGCATGACAAAAAAACAAACATCTTGGGAAAATCTTGGGACTTTGAGACTTTGACACCAATTCCAACATAGGAATTGGATTTTAATACCTATCCCTATGCATGGGTGCTTCTGCAGCCATGAACACATTTCCTATTAGGAATAACTACCATGGTACAACACTAACATTACTATCTTAGATCCTCATCAGTACACACATGGTGCACTACAAAGTAATTGTAATTAAAGTAATTATTTATGTTTGTCTTAATCAATTTCAGGGCTCCAACTTGGATCCTGGATGACCAGGTTCTGGGCTTGATTAAAATGTGCATTCTTGCTGAAAATGTGAAGTGTTCTTGTTTAAAATGTGAGTTGTTCTTGTTTAAAATGTGAGTTGTTCCTGTTTAAAATGTGAAGTGTTCTTGTTTAAAATGTGAGTTCCTGTTTAAGATGTAAAGTGTTCTTGTTTAAAGGTCCCACATTATGACACCACCATGATAAATATACATTTTTTTGAGCTGCAAATCATGCAGACCTACTCTGTAGGTGTCCAAGACACCTATAATTACAGGTAAAAAGTTGCATCATATGGGATCTTGTGCAGTATTCATGCAAATGTTCTCTGTTAAAACTGTCTTTTTCATGTCAGCTTTTATTTTTTCATGCTTTGTCATATGTGTTGTTTATAGTGCATACTGACAAATGTTACCAACTGTGTCTTTAACTGTTCATGTTCATGAGACGTTTTAAATAAATAATTTTGAACAATTTTCTTGTTTTCTGTAGTTAACTAATTGAAACTTTTTTTTAAAATATGGGTCACCCTATTAAGAATTGAATTGATGATACATTATTTGAATTGTACATTGAAAAACTGAATTTACAGATTAACTGTTACCTACTGTTAATAGCACTGTATTACCATATACAATGCCATGAGAAATAACTGCTTATCTGTTTTTATTTGTACAGTACTGTGAATACAGTTAAAATCAACATTTAATAGGGGTTTATTTTACAGATAAATACACCAATACTGTAAATACAATTGTAATCACAGCATTTCATTGATATTCATTCTACAGTAAATACACCAATACTGTAAATGCAGTTGGAATCACAGTATTTCATTGATATTCATTCTACAGTAAGTACACCAATATTGTAAATACAATTGAAATCAGTATTTAATTGATATTCATTTTACAGTAAATACATGAATACTGTAAATGCATTTGAAATCACAGTATTTAATTGATATTCATTTTCATTCATCTTCTGAGGCATGTCACTCTCTTTAGCATAGAAATTAAAGTGGATGCTGCCATTAAAAGAACAATTGCTAAAATAGCTGTCTGCAAATCCCATGCCTGGTGTCTGCCGTTTAGCAGAGGGTGCAGAGATGTTAGATGATCTTTCCTCCAGAGGCTGGACATTTTGACAGAGCACGCTGCTCCATATTTTTCTGCTGCTCAGGGAAGGAGCCCAGTAGCTGTGCAGCGAGCTCTCGGACTTGTGGCCACTGACTGACATGATCTCTCTTGCTTCCAGTCCCGCATCAGCCAGCTTCTGGATTGTTGTACTGCTTATACAGTGATTTGTATAGATGACTGACGTGCCAGCCTCCTTACAAATGCGAGAAAGCATTGAGCCGAGGTGGTTAGGCAATTTAGACACATACTTTTCAAAAGATGAGACTGGACAAAATTCACTCCCCAGCTCCTCAAACATAGCTCCTCTTCTGCTCTGACGATCCCTTTCCTGGTGGCTTTTGTGATTTTTCGTGTCCTCATTGAAGGCGAGAGTCACATATTTGGCTCCTTAAATTCAAAATAAAACCACAATCATTAGGGAAGTTTGACAACTTTTTTTTTTTTTTTTTTGAAACATTTAATGGTAACGCTTTAATGCTGCTGCTTGATTAACCCACCTGTTGCATCTTGTTTAATGATGAAGGTCCTCCTCTGTAATGGCGGCATGGTGCTGAGTCTTGTCATGACCAGCTCTCCTGAGAGACTTGATGAGTCCACTGAGGACGTTGTTAGAAGTCATGAACTCACTGTCTTGCATGAGACACCATGCCCGACTGAGAGGTGGATCGTTAATATAATGGTTAATCCGCTGCCAACTGAATAGTGCTGGCCCTGGCTGTTCCTCACAGCTTCATAAATTTCGTGTAGGATTTTGTTCATCTCCTCTCTACTTAGAGTGTAAAAATTCACTGTTTGCCCAGTGTTTGAAAGATAGTCTTGAGGACATTTCACGGCCCAAGACGTTGACCGGGCTGTACTGGCCTCGTTTCTCGACTTCTCCAGCTGATCCAGCTCTTCATTTGTCACTCTCTTGGAGTCAGTCTCCTCAGCTCTGCTCCAGCTTAGTGTGCAGTCGTAGGTGGTAGTGAGTCTGAGCAGTCGTGGTTTTAGTAGCATTTGTTTATCACCATGGTAAATTACTGTGTTTGTGCAAGTTGCACAAACTCCAGCCTGTCAGGACATCGTGTCCGTCCACCGTTTTCTTAACAGGAAAAGGACGGAGCTGTCTTTCGTGCATGGGTGCGTTTTGTGCAGGTGAAGAGGCGGGACTTCACTTCGGCATCTGTTACCAAAAACGCAGTCATATGTGGCGCTCATTTTAGACCGGAGGATTATCATCCCAGCAATATGATGGAGTTCAGGATGGGCTTTATCAGGTCCGCCATCAGCAGCAGCTTCTGTTTCTGCCGCCGGCGGGCTTAATGGTCATGGATCCGTCAGAGATTCAGCTTGACGAAAGTTTTGTTTTCCAACATTTGCTAACTTCCACATTAGTCAAAATAATGATTTTAAATAATGAGACGCAACATATGATACGTGTTAATCGTTGTAAGGCAACTTAGCTAGCTTGTAAACACCCCCCAGCTAATAAAGCATAATGGCTAACATTAGCTAGCATTAGCAATGCACTTTGTTAATATACTGTACTGTTTACATATGAGAAGGCATAATTAGTAACCAAAGTCTGTTAACATTAGAACCCTGAAGTCTAGTTACAGCTTGATGACTTTGTTTGCACATCTAATGAATTTGTAATTTATTTTCATGTACTGTTGGTGTGTTCTAAGGATTTGGGAGATAGTACAGATGCACCTACAGCCAGTGCTGCAATGTAGACCCAGAGGAAGAGGCCTTCTCTCCTCAACCATCTGTGCTTCACTTTGGCTCACAGTGTAACCTCAAGCCTTCTCATCATTCATTAGGTAGTGTAACATTACTCTTACATCTAGAATTGGCTGTACATGCCACACATCCATTTACATAATGTAGGAGGGCAAAATATTAGAAAAACCTCTCAGTATGATGCAGGCTGGTACAACTCCAACACTAACTATGACCTCCATAATCAACATATAATTGAACTAACACAGCTCAGACTGAATGTCAACAAACATTGAACATTATAAGCTTCATAAATGCAGATTTTGTGACAGAGCTGCTGTATTAGATGGCATTAGATTGTACGGGTGTACCTATTAAAGTGGCCACTGAATGTATGATGTTGCACAGTTATTTAAGGTATACCTCATTATTTATTTTCATCCTAGCTGTCCAGGTACAGCCCAAGATGGTCAGTGTGGCGACTCAGACAGAAAGATTTGAGAAACAAACATCAACTCCACTGGCCAGTCCTGTACACAGCGATGATGAATCCTCCTCTGTTTTCATGGACGAAGCTGGTGATAAGTCATGGATCCAAGAGGAGGAAATGAGTGAGTCATCTGACGAGGAACTGTCCAAAGAGCCACCTCAGGAATCTCCCCCTGACCTCAAGTAAGACTTTTAATTTAGATTAGCTAGATTATGTGTCACCAAATTGTGTCATGGTCAGAAGTAATAACTTTTTCTTTTTTCAGTGCTGCTGACAAGTTCATTGTGTGCCAAAGCCAACTGATGTCCTTGTTTAACATTTGCCCTGCCTGTTGTGGAGAAACCCATGGAAACAGAGCAGCAGGGGGGAACTTATGTAAAAATAAAGCAAGTAAGAGGATATTTGTGAATTCTGATTGAAAAAGGAAGTTCATAACCAGTATGTTATTTTTTTTTTATTGATTTTGTTTTCTTTTCTTTTGATCTACTTTACTTTATTATTTTTATGGTATAGACTAGTCATTTTTTGCCTGTCACATACATCTCTTAGGTCTGTGCAACATGTGGGCATGAGCGTTATTGGCAAAACCAGCCAATGCTGCACTGAAACATGCCTGCCTGCAACTTCTTATTGAGTGGTGCCATCCACTTTTTGGGTTGCATGGCTACCCAGACCATAAGAATGCTGAAGCTGTTTGGGCTTCAGTGCATCAGTGCCAGCACCTTCTTCCACCATTAGCGACTATACACAATTCCTACCATTGTGCAGGCCTGGCAGAATGAACAGACAGGGATCATCAGAGATCTGAATGAGATGAGGGGTGGGCTGATCCTCTCTGGTGACTGCAGGTAGTACACTTCGGCTTGTATCGTTGACATAGAAAACAGGTCAAAACAATATGATGTAGTTTAATGTATCACTTTTGTGCTTTAATATCTGACCACAGATGTAAATTCCTATATAGGTAACTCTGGCCCAACATTTGTGTTGTGCATGGCCCCTGTTAAATAAACTAATTAAACTGTTTTTGACATTGATAGGCCAGACTCTCCTGGCCATTGTGCCAAATATGGCACCTGTTCTTTGATTGAGGACAGAATTAACAAGGTTTTGGATCTACACACTAAAAACTGCTGGGTTAAAAAAATAACCCAACTTTAACCCAACCCCTGGGTCAAAAAGGTTTCAACTACTTGCTGTGTTATTTTGACTCAAGAAACTGGGTTATGCATTTTGACCCATAATCTGGGTTAAATAAATAACCCAATTTTTTTTTTTTTTTTTTTTTTTTTTTTAACATGACCCAGGATTGTAGTCAATATAACCCAACTTATAGGTCACATTCATTTAGCCCACTCAACCCAAAAAAACTTTCACACAGTATTCTTACTAATTAAGCACTTCCACATTTATATGATTTTACTGCACATTTCCACACAGTGTTACAGATGCTAACACACATAAAACTATTCAATTCTGAATAGGCAATCACGCGCAAGTGTGGTGTCAGCAGCTAATTCAATTGTACGCTCAGAGGTGGAGCCAAGCCCTGACTACAACCCAAGCCCGAAGACACACATCACTCACGGTTTTACACTGTTAAATTATCAAGGTGTAAATTATTCAATAAACAGACAATAAATAGTCTGTATAAAATGTGCAAATATGCAATGTGCAAATATTGCCACTAAAGTGCCAAGTGCCATTATTAAAGTGCATTTTCTACCAACCATGTTGTGCAATATTTACAAGCAAAGCTATCAGTCACTAGTATAAAGTGTTCTTCGTTACACAAACTGTTCGTAAAGTATTCAATCAATCAATCAACAAGCAATCAATCAATCAAACCCAAGTCTCTGACCCAACAATGGGTTACTCTCAGAAAAAATAACCCAGAAATATTACCCAACTGGAAAAACCCACAAATTGGGTCAAAATAAAATCCTTATAACCCAAGAAATGGTTATGGCTCTGGAAAAATAACCCAGAAATGTAACCCAACACAAGTAACGCAGGAACTGGGATAAAGAAATAACCCAAGTGTTTTTAGAGTCTACAACTTGTCCAGGTAAGTTAACATTATCAGACACACAAATCAGTTGTCTGCTATCACAGTTAGTGATATGACCGAATGTTTTTTACAGAGCTCAGAGGTCCCAAGTAGCACCTGGTGTGAGGTACAAGGTCTGAAGCGCAGCATAAACTTTCTTAAGGAGCAACAGATGCAAGTGCACGCAACAGCAGATATGTACACACACAAAATCTTGGCACTGACAATATTTACAGCTAAAACTACATTTTCTCATGATTAATGAGTCCCACGCTTTAGGTTGCTAAGTGGGTACGGGAGGAGTTGTGTCCACAAGGAACAGGCCATTTCTTCGACATTTGGCATATTGGTAAAAGTATGTATCTTGATAAAGGTAATTTTGTTTAGGTTGGCTGTTGTTTATAATTACGTTTTCTTTTTTAACATTGTGTGTTTCTGTTCTGAACCAGGTGTAGGGAAAGCTCTGGTTGCTGCTACAAAGGAGAGGGAGTGTGAGGACCTGAAGCTGTGGAGGCCAGCTGTTATTAACCATCTTTACTGGACGGCAGCTTCCACTCCTAATGGAGATCCAGATGTGATGGAGGTGAAGTGGAAAAGCATGGTCCACCATGTTCAGGACATTCATGAACATGACACTCCTGCGTTGTACATATTTACACGTACCTCATCAAGAGACCAAGCATCTAAAGAAAAACTGAAGGCCTGCAAATCGTTAGATGCCTATAACTACGTCTTGAATGGACATGTTTAAGATGTACAGTATCGCAATCTGAGCGAGGACTTTTGTGTCGTGCGGTCACAAGTGATGCCCAGTCAAAGACAAGGGCAGAAGACAAGGATGTACCAAGCGTGGGCTATTGTCAACAGGAGAAGCAGCTACATCTTGACGGCAAACTGCACATGCATGGCTGGGTAAGTGACTTTCTGGTAACGTTATTAAAACTAGCTGCTGCTGCCACTACTACTTTTACTAACATTACTATGACTAGAACTTACTGCTACTAAATTATACAACTTCTGTTAAAGTTGCTACTCTTTTTACTATCACTAATAAATAATGCTTAACTTAACGTTATTTCAGTCACAATTTAGTCTAGTCCATGAGGTTATTCAGGCTGAAACTGATGATATATTGCATATTAACCACCTTACCTGATATGATTTTGGTCCAATCCTTTCGTTTAATCGCGTTCAACCACCGCCGTCTACGATTTTTTTGAGTTGCAGCTGCTGGTATTCGATAAAATTTTAAGTTTGTGTTTTTAGTTTTTCGGTTTTGGCACCCAAAAACACAGCAGGATGACATTCTTCGTACAGTGTGTATAGTGCTTGCCTCCAGCTTCCGTTTGTTTTGCCTCCAGCTAGCGTTGTGACGTCACAGTGACGTAGGCCATGAAGGGGTCTATACAGGATCAGGTGTAGCAGTTAAACTGGAGAGTGTAGCTACTAGAACAGCACTGGTAAAGGATGTTTGGCAGTTGTCCCCACAGCATCAGACCTTTTCTCTGGAGGCATTTCACTCCCTCATCCTGCACTTTGCACCAAAGCACACTGGGTTCTCCTTCCTTGGGATGTACAGCAGGTAAATATGTGATGATCAAAGAATGAGTATGGCCAAAACTAATACAGCAGCCCAAACTTCATTGATAAAAATAGGACAAGACAAAACATGAGAAACACCTCTCAGTATTAGGGTTGGGCGATGTCTTACAGAATTGGCATGACGATGTCCACAGTGAAACATTGCAATGGACGATGATATTGTTACATTAATATTTTACCGTCATTACCTTTTTACTCACAAAGCTTTTATTGCACTTACAGTAAAGTAACGGTGCTCAGTGGAGCACACACAGAGTGCTAGGCTCTGCCCATGGTGAAACAGAGTAGAGGAGAGAAATTCAGTGCGACCATAAATGACAGCAATACACAGTAGACGCTCACACTGAGCTGAAATGACACAAGTTCACATAAATTAGGTAAATAACGTAAATAAACAGGCCCTACTGCGTTTTGCTGTCATTTATGATTGCGCTTTAGAGAAGAGAGTTTCTCTTCTGTTTGACCGCGGGCAGAGCTGAGCTCCACTGAGCAAAGCAGAGGAGAGACAATGAACCAGTTTGAGTTGACAACTACACTCGTTACTTTACTGTAAGTGCAATAAAAGCTTTGTGAGTAAAAAGCAAGTAAGAGTAATTTAATCCATGCAAAATATGGACAGAAGACAAGGTGGGGGCTTTAAACCCACAGTGTTACAATGGTAGAGGCTCAGTGGTCGATTACTGTCAGCCGTCAGTGATGGACGATGGCATTGCCCATCAGCCCTAGTATTACATATTAAAATTCAACAGTATACATACTGCACTCAAAAATGACCATGAAGTGGAGTCATCGCCACTCAAAATAGTTTGAACAAAAAACATTATAACCTACATGGAGATAGAAATTATTGCAGGGCTACTGTATTAGATTACATGAGTTTTAGCTTGGCGTACCCAATAAACGGGGATCTAGTTTTTATTTAGTTTTCAATATTCTGTCCTGTCAATGGATAATGGCACTTTTTAGTCACAGTGTTGCTTCAACACACTTCACAAGAAAAATTAGGTTTTACAAATTTTCTATATGTTGTTTTTACTTCTGGGTTTATTCACACCCATACGCAAATCTGATATATGGCCATATATGAACATATATATTAAATAATGGGACATATAAGTTCACATATTTGGACATATATTTCAGGATATGTGCACAGCAAATTTCTGGAGTTCAAAAATCTGGAGTTAAACAAAAAAGTGTTAAAGTGTTTGGGAGTTTATTCTCGACCTTCAACTACGGCTTGTGTTCAGGGTAACTCTTTGGCAGAGTGATATGTCGGAGTTCATTCACTGAGTGTTGAGGAGCCTGATTCAACACTACACCTGAGTCAACGTGCAGCGTCGTCGCCGAGCTCCACTTAGGCTACGTTTACACGTACACGGGTATTTTTAAAAACGGCGACATTTCCCTTCGTTTGTGCCCTTTGTTTACACACAAACGGCGAATTCGCGTCTGAAAACGATTCTTTCTAAAAACTCCGGCAAAAGTGGAGATTTAGGAAAACTCCTGTTTGGCGTTTGCATGTAAACTGAGAAAAACGGAGAAATACAGAGTTTCAGGCAGCCGACGTCACATTATGCGCCAAAAGTGCGCACAATGTTTACATTTGGCTATGGTGATCATAGACATGATATACGTAAATTATGTCTATAATGGTGATGATCATGGATGCATTCACAGTAGCAGTCGCATTTCTGTCCATATGTTTGCATTTTCAATTACAGCAGCTTTTTTATATAGAGGAGCAGAGATGAATGAGGGCTCGGAGGTCAGTCTCCTCCCTCCAACACAGAGAGCCAGTCAGCAACACCGCCAGCATCGCTTGGGTCCGACCTGGGCAGACTGCTGTCTTTTTATAAAATACTACAAGTAACAATATATTTGTATAAACAAAAAACACCTACATTATCACTACATGGATGGGACTATAAATTATAACTAACTGGATGTTTTCTATGCTGCAGATACCTAGCCACTGGTGACTCCTTCAGGACCATAGCCAACAGCTTCCGTGTTGGGATCTCCACCGTCTCCACCATCATCCCTGACGTTGTTGCCGCTATTTGGGACTGCCTCGTGGAGGAATTCATGGCTGTGCCCACCACAGAGGAGTGGCTGTCCATTTCAGGGAGGTTTGAAGAGAGGTGGAAGAGAGCTGTGGAGCGTTGGATGGGAAGCACGTGGTCCTGAAAGCCCCAGCAAATTCAGGATCACAGTTCTTCAACTACAAGGGAACTTTCTCCTTAGTTCTCTTGGCAGTTGTGGACGCCCAGTACTGCTTTCGGGTGATCGATGTCGGGGGCTACGGGAGAACTAGTGATGGAGGTATCCTGGCCAACTCTGCCTTTGGTCAAGCTCTCCAATCTGGCACCCTCCCACTACCTGCTGACCGGCCACTACCTGGAGCTGACCACAGAGGGCCCCAGCCACTATTATTATATATAAAAAAACAACAGACAAACAACAACAACAACAAAAAAAAAAAAACTGTTTCACAGCCTGGTTCATTCCCTGCAGAGATTGTCGCCCCATTAGCTAATCAGCTACTCCACAGGTTCCAAATTGAGCGTAACAGTGCTCGCCTCATAAATTAATTTGTGTATGTGGAATTTCACATATTCCTTGCGTTGGGGCGACAACCTCTGCAGGGAAGGAAGCAGGCTGTTGAGGAACTGCTGATCCTCGGAGAGAGGAGGAGGAGCGGGTGGAGCTGGTGGCCGCTGCAGATGAGCCAGGAGCAGCTCCTCAATCTAAGCTTGACGCTCGGTGTCACTTCTGCCCCTGGCTCTCTTCCTGTTCCTCCTTGCCACTGAAGGAAATAGAAACACCCGTGAAACCACAGCATACACTGCAATAGTTATACAATAATTACACTCCTGAATTTGTTAAATTCGAGAGACAAAGACATGAATTACAGATGGAAGGAAATCAAAATGGTACTTGTCGTAGTGGAAAAAGTGCAGAAATTATACTTAAATAAATACAATCCAACTTTTGTTGTGTACATACTGTTGGATGGTGTGGCAGGAGCAGGAGCAGCAGGAGAGGCCACAGCTGCAGGAGATTCATCCTCACTTCCTGATTCCTCTGTATTAGTGACAAAAATGTGTTGGTCTTTTGATGACATATGATAACATGCCTGATCAACTCTATAATAGGTCTGCACAATTAATTGAACTGTAACTGAAATCACAAAATATCCTACTGAAATTTTAGAATAAATGACAACTGTGGGACACAATATAATCTACATCAGGTTGTTCAGACTGTCTTGGTTTTGTACTGATCCCTGCAAAAATCACAACACAGGTGAAAATACAGATTATTATAGTCAGTTTACAGCTAATGAAGCATTTAGGATGTTAAACCAGCTATTTCCTGTAGGAACTGGAACATGTCAACCATAAAAAGGTTGAGTAAAGGCTGGATTTAAATAGAAATAATGCTGTATGTACGTGTGTCTTCCTTTGCCAACGAACCTCCATGTTCAGCCCCTGACAGCCCTGCAGCTGCTGTCTCTACCTGCTCCGAAACGAAGGGGTCGAGGAACGACTGGACCGCAGAATACCTCCACCTCTTCCCTGACCCTGCCGCTGATCCGCTCTTCCTCTCTCCCTCCTTCTTTCTCTCCTTGATATAAGTGTCCCGCAGACTCTTCCTCCATTTTTCGATTTCTTTTGGCAGTTCCTGACATAGATGACGTAGCAAGAATATCAACACTGATTGGCTATCGTGTCAAAGCATCACGCGATATCGCGTCAAAAGTTGAAAATTTTCAACTTGCGCGATGAGGCGTTGGACGCGATGAAACGTCCAATGCGACGCGATGAAGCGTCCAAACGCGTCGCCCGACCCGAAATTGCGCGTCATTGCGTCTTTGCATTGACTTTTAATGTAAACTTGACGCGCGAATTTGCGTTATCGCGTCCGGTGTGAACACACCTTTAAACTTTGATGGCCGAACTTTCTAGCAGCTAACGTTAGCTGCTGAGGTTTGCCCCAAACGTGTTGCAACACGTGAGGCAGGTAAAAGTGCCATTTTATTCCTCAAACTAACATTATAGTTGGCTTCCACCAATATAATATCGACACATTTGTATGTTTTGTCAGGCCAGACTCGCTAACGTTAGCTAGCGAGCTCGCGTTCGTGGCAACCGTTAAACTCAACAGCTAACGTAACTAACTGTTAGCCCATGAAGCTAACGCCGAACATGTCCCACTATGCTTAAAATTGACTCTGGCTCTGCATTTTTTCCCCACTTTTTTGCACTTTCCGCATGGAATTAACACCATGCTCATGACATGTCTTTGTGTGTTTGGGGTTAACATTAGCCTACTCTTTTTCTTGTTCTATCAACGTGTAACGTTACTGAACACGCAATGTTGTTGTTTGCTTCGTTGACTCGGCACAGAAAGGGCCATAATGGACACGAGGAACGGGACGTGCGAGAAATGACATCACGGTAAGGCTTTATATACCGGTATAGACAACAAATCAAAAATAACAAGAGAGCAGCTGGGCAGTATGTCCCCGCGACATTTTTTTTTTAACAAAGTAGTTTTATTAAAATTTTTATTTTTCCCTCAAGTGGTCAAGATGTTGTTGAAGGTACAACATCAGAGAACAAAGAAATACGTGAAACTGGAAGAGGTCAGGTTCTCGGATTTTAAAAAAGTAAACCAGTGATCTTTTGGAATGAAAATGTGCTAGTTCTTGATCCTCCATGGCACCCTACTATATATGGCAGTTATTTATTTGTTAATTTTTGATTGTATGTGCCCTGTAATCTAATGTTGTTATTGTATTTGTTGTCCTCAGATTTTAAAAAAGGGGGTCCCACATCACCAAGAACATTCGGCTCAATAGATGACCAGCAAACGGGAGATGAATGGAGGGAGGCCATGTCATCTCTTCACCACACCACTGATCATGACTTAGTCTTCCAAAAGATGAAGGAGACATTCCAATATCGTCAACAGATGCTCCATGATCCACAGCAATCAGCAGATATTCTTCAAATGTTTCCTCGTTTCTTGGACATGAAGGGACTGGTAGGCAAAAAATATGAATTTAAAAAAACATTTGTGAAAATATGTGATTTTACTTTCCGTGATTGCAACAGTAGTCTAACAGTAGTCCTTCCTTTTTTGTATTAGATTTTGCAAGACTTCTTGTTGATGTTTGGAGCGGAGACTGCTACCAGGTTCCTTGAAAAATGGGAAACCGGTTTTAAAGATAAAGTCATCCAAGAGGCCAAGACGCTCAGAGAGACGGCTCTGCTGAAAAAACTGCTAACATCTGCCCTGAATGAAAAACCTGACACTGCAGATGAGCCAGGTAGTATTGTAACAGTAAAAAAAAAAACAGCTTGCACCTTTGTTCTGCATTTTTAATACTAAACAACTATTAACATTACATTTAAACTACACATTGACATTTTATTACAAAAAGGGATAACTAAATGTAACTTCAGCTGGACCTCAGCATACAACTTTACAATCCTGTCTGACAGTATAATCTACATTCTTAAGTTAACTGTGTTATTTACACTGTCTGCAGAGTGGGACAGTGACATGGCCTCCCTCCTCGTCCTCTTGCATCTTCTAACACCACAACCAGCTGGAAGGAGGAGGCCGAAAAAGATCAGTGTTGGTGAGGCAGCAGATCATCTGGTGAAATTTCAAAAGGTTTGTGAAGACAGTACAGTATAATTCCAAATATTGTTCATGCAACATTTTTTTAAAGTGATAGCTTATATGTAGATGTTTGTCTATGAATTTCAGTCCTGCCAGAGCCTGGAGGATTTCCTAATGAGCACAGAAGGAAACCGTCAGCCCTATCCTCTGGCCGCAGGGACTTCAAAGGCACAGGTTTCCAGCTTCTACGTAGTCTTGGATGGGAAGCTTATACCGTGCCAGTCTTGTACATCCTTGGGTGCATTTGACGAATTGTTCAAGTCCCACTTTGTTTTCAGTGTGAAGTATGATGATGCTCTGGCCAGTCTTTACACGTTTTTACAAATGACCCTCTACAACTTTGACATTGGCACAACTGAAGAAACTCCAAGAGTCAAAGAGCTGAGAGCAAAGCTTTTGAACAAGCAGTAATATATAAGCTATATGGTATTCGCTGTTTTGTCAGACTTAAATTGCAGGGTTAAAGTCTACCTCTTGTCAGACATTTGTGCATTTTATACAGTGCTTGCATTTTATTTTATGTAGTTTGGTGTAACATGTTTACACAGTTTATTATTCAAATTATATGGTATTTGCTGTTTTGTCAGACTTAAATTGCAGGGTTAAAGTCTACCTCTTGTCAGACATTTGTGCATTTTATACAGTGTTTGCATTTTCTTTTATGTAGTTTGGTGTATGTTGTACATTACGATGGTAGGTATTGTTTGTGGGAAGGATGGACCAGTAGGCAGGCGTAGATTGTGAAGGATATTTATTTAGGCCGGCCACAAAGAAAAAGAACAAAAACAATCTCATTGGTTTCAGACCACACAAAAATGAGGAAAACACAAAATTTGCTGCTTTCACTGCAGCATAGAGCCTTCAGCGTAGTGTATGGAAAAGAGACAAAAAGGGGAATCTACTATTTTTCTCCACCTTTTATATTTGGCCACCTGCTGCTTTGGGCCAATCAGGGAAGATCTCTGGAATTACTGTTAATTCATCTCAGGTGGCATCACTCTCACATGCGCTTAAAAGGGGAAGACACTCCTTCTTCTTAAAGGGCAGGCAGGTCAGCAATTAGTGTCCCCATTCACAAACCTGAGTAATCAAAACAGAACTAAACACAAGTAAATACACACTCCTCAATCATAAGTTCATAGTTTTATATATATTGATGACATGAGTGAGAGGAATGTGCACCTTCCTCTCAGCATACACACCAACATTAATCTAAAGTCACACATAAATCATGGAGGAAGTGAGCTCCATTACAGTGTAACATGTTTATACAGTTTATTATTCAAATTATATGGTATTCGCTGTTTTGTCAGACTTAAATTGCAGGGTTAAAGTCTACCTCTTGTCAGACATTTGTGCATTTTATACAGTGTTTGCATTTTCTTTTATGTAGTTTGGTTTAACATGTTTACACAGTTTATTATTCATATTGTCAGCATGCATTTAATGCATTTAAAATAAAAATGTAAAAAAAATGTGTTTTGTTGTCGGTTTTGTAGTATTTTTTTTTTTTTTAACATATTTAAATTTTGACTGTTAACACCATAAAAAAGTTCACATTAAAATTAACTCCAGGTGAGAGTTGTATTTAACCCCATATGGGAGTAGTTTTTTAACTCCCACAAGTGTTCAGTTTTAACTCCAGAAAAGAGTTAAAAATCAACTCCCGGAAAAGAGTTACTTTAACTTTTCTCAGGAGTACATTCGACGGTCTCACATGTACACTCAAATGTAGCTGATATAAACTCCCAGACAGTTTATTCCAAAGGCCAGAATTTGCTGTGTGTGCAAATATGTGGCGTAAATATTTGGTCTCTGACATAAGGTAACATATATGTGCATATACTGGATTGCATTATTTATTTTCCACATATATTAAGAACTTTAAGTGTGAATATGTGGCAGATATATTTGTTTAGCACATATATTTCAGGATATGTGTGCAAATATGTAGTGTAAATATTGGGTCTCTGACATAAGGTAACATATATGTGCATATACTGGATTACATTATTTATTTTCCCCATATATTAAGAACTTTAAGTGTGAATATGTGGCAGATGTATTTGTTTTGCACATATATGATGCAATTATGTATACGCATTGTATATTGGGATCATACTTGCCAACTCTCCCGATTCACGCGGGAGACTCCCGATTTTTAACCCTATCTTCCGCAATGCTCCCAGTCAGTAATTTCTCCTGGTTTCTCCCGATTTTACAGTGAAAGAAACAAGTAAGATTGTGGGGGGTATTTGTCGCAGTATCTGGCAACCCTGGCCTCCCTGCAGCCGGTGACGTGAAGTAGCGTTGATACCATAGATGGGTCATTCTACAGATATGTTCACTTTTGGAAAGGCAAGATGTCATAAAATTGATCTTCTTTAACCTATTCCACATTATTCTATAACTTATTGACTTTCTGAATACAGATAAATGACAGCTTAATGGCTTTTTATTTTTTTTTGTGCATTTATTTAAAGATTGCATGTACCGTATTTTTGTCACTGGTCTTTGGCATTTTTAAAGGCTTTAATTAAATATTATTCCTCAGTCTCTTCAGCACATGTAGTCAGAGTCACAGAACAATTATGACAAAACAACCAGAGATGAGAATATCTTTTTATTAATTTTCATCAGCTTTGTTAAAAGTGTGACTGAATGAAATTTGTTCATTTGTGCAACCATGTATTTGCTATAACAATGAAAATCTTTGAAAAACAGTTGTAAACAAGTAATGATGCAATCCTTTAAATCTTAATGCTTAAGTATGGCAAAATTCAATTGATGTAAAATTATTATTATGTTAAATGTGACACATTTTAGTTTGTGTGACAGAAAAAAAAAATCACAGTAACACCAGTGACACAATGAAACACCAGTGACATTGATTAGGCCGAAGATCCTCATCCTTCAACTCTAATTAAGTAGTTTAGACTAAATCATTACATTTGGCATGAAATCATTGACACTTTGTGAAAGTATTTAGTATTCTTTTATTCTTTTAGTATATATTTGGTATTCTGAGCATTTTTATAACTGCATTTCACAAGTTACACTATTGATATTTGGATTTGTAACACTTCAGTTGATACCTTGAAATGCTTGGTAATCTATCTGGTGATGATGGGGGGGTCAGTGCTCCTGCATTTAGTCTTTGCCTGTGTCTTTGCTGACGGACCCTCCATGCCTTACGTTCAGCTCTCTTCTCCCTTTCACTTGAATCACTTATTCTCTTTCTCTTTTTTGCGGCAATGTCTCTGGCATAGCCCTGTTTTCTTTTTGTCTGCTCTGCGTTCAGGATCAGCATCCCTACCCTGTCTGTACAGCCGCTGCTTCTCAGCTGCACTCAGCTTAGCCATACCTGACCAAAGGAGGATTAACAATGAATAAAAGTTAGAATCATGGAATCTTGGTGTTATTTTATGCAAAAAAAATTCACTGAACAGTTTTAATTAAAGTTGATCTATGTGTGGGGGGTCACTGGTGTTACTGGTCTTCACTGGTGTTACCTATAAGGATGGTAACACCAGTGACAGTTTTCATGAAAAATGCATTTAACAAAATGGCTGCTACAGGGAATCAGACCACATGTTGTCAATCACAGTTTACTCACTAAATTATATTATTTAATACATTTGTATTGCACTTTTTTACATTTCCCTCACAATAAAATGGGTCATACCAGTGACTTCAACCAAAAGCTTCACATGAAATCATTAGATAAATGAGAAATCTTTTGATAACTGAAGAGAGACAGTGGACATACCATGGGGCTTTCTCCATAGATCTTCAGGAAAGAGATAAAAGGAAGTCAAGTGATGTCATCAGTGTGATTTCAAAATAAGAGACTTTTGTTAGATGGTAACACCAGTGACATGATTCCAGGGGACCACACTTTAATTATATATTTTTTTAAATAATCATTTAGCATTTTGATTTTTTGTCATTCACATAAAATATTTTATATTTATGTAGAGATTATTGCATTTTAAATGGTAGAAAAACAACTTTTTGACCTTAAAATATGGCACTTGCCCTCTATACATGACTGTAGGGACGATCACTTCTGTGGAGCTTGGCATTCGATATAATTGCTTAAAAAACAAACAATGCCAAATTGATGGCTTAAGAAGGTATAACTTATCAAATGAAATATTGTTTTATTTGAAAACATAAATAAAAGTGTAATCCTAAAGTGTTTTTCAAGTGTTACACTTCTGTAAAGATGAGGGACAGGAAAATGGACATTTCTGTAGAATGACCCAGATATCTATAATAAAGGCTAGATGTCTCATCCGCGCTGCCGGCCAATGGAGTCGCACGTCTGCACATGGCGGCCATCTTACCACAGTCAGCTTGTTCACTCATAACATTATGTGGTAGTGGTGCATGTACTTTTTAATAACCATAACTTGCTCAATTTTCGACCGATTTTCAAACAGTGTGGTTTGTTATAAACGTCAGAGGTGTAACCATTTGTAAATCCGTCACGATTTCAGCGAGATAAGAGTATTTATGTTTGTGCAGATCACTCACCTTCCGTCTGTTACCATAGACTTCGCCAGAGAGCTTGCCTGTGGTAAGATGGCCGCCCGGTGATGACGTTAGAGACTCCGCCGTAAGACATCTAGCCTTTATTATAGATATCTATGGTTGATACTGCTGGCGGGGTTTCTGTCTTCCGCTCAGTTCAGCATTCAGACAGACGAGATGGATAGAGAAAGAGAGACAATTTTCACTCCACATGCATAAATTCAGGATAAAGTAGTAGGAAAACTAGTTTTGCTTTGAAAAATGTAAATACAAAAGCAAAGTAGCTTCAACTTTTTAAACGGTGACACTTAACGAGGCAGGAGTGCCAGCTCTCTCCCCCATAGACTCCCATTATATCTGGAACCCAAAGTCTGGGGAGAGAAGGAGAAACACACACTTTTTCAACTCGTCGAATCTCAGGGATTTTTGGAATTTTGAAAATAATTTGACACAGTTTGAAAGCCCAAAGCCTTACTTTTCTCATGATATCTTATATTTTCCGCTTGGACTTACTGTCATTGAGATAAAATCATTTGTTTGACCACTACTTTTAGGCGACTCTTTCCCAAGCACCACTGTCACTCTTGCTTTGTGCTTTATAGAGCCTCATTTCTGACCTGAGCCACACAAACCCCAGTGGCACAGTGGTTAGTGTCTCTGCCTGCCATGCAGGTGATCAGGGTTCGTCACTTCCAGTTTAGGTTTTTTTTTACTATTGCAGAAATTAAATAAATATGCTATATTTTCTTTGTAATGCTGTTAGCTTTGGCTCTGTCTTTGGTAAACTTTTTGTTCCTTTCAAATACCTTGGCCGCGGAGGTAGCTGGAGTGAATGTGCTAGGACAAGGAGCTTTCGTTTTCGCTGCTGAAGCCGTCTCTCTCTCTCTCGAACTCGGCATGTTGTTCGGGGTGTTTCGATTTTAAATGATGAATCAAGCCTGAAGTGCTCAAACTCATAGGAGCTACTCACATTACAAAGTTTGTTCCACGCCCAAGCACGTTTGCCCCTAATATCCGGATTCTTTGACTAGTGTGATCACTCCGTTCCATGCTTGAATACAGTACACTTCCCCCGCTCTGGCATGGTTGGAAGGGGTGTGCTTCAGCACGGTACGAGCACATGCACGGTCACGCACGCAGTGCGCAAATGTGGATACGACGTAAATCATGCAACTTTCCTCCTGCCTCTGCAAAACTGTTTAACCCTCCCGCCGCCTTCGTCTCCAGGTCCCGCCGACCCCGCTCTCACTCCCTTCCTCTCTGGGTCTAGCAGACCTCCTCCGTTCGCCTTTTTTTTCTCATTTCTTCGCCCTTCTTCGTTTTTTTCCGTTTTTCTCTGCTCTCGCGGCGCCTCCAGGTCCCGCGGACCCAGACTTCGTTTCCGACGCCGCCCCCCGAGTCCTGCCGACCCCGACTCGGCCACTTTCGCCAACCGCAGGGTCCCGCCTACCCGTTCGCTCTTATCTCTTCTCTTTTCTTTTCTCTTCTTCTCTCTTCTCTTTCTCCTCATTTCTTCTCTTCTCTTCTCATCTCTTTCTTCTCATCTCTTTCTCCTCGTTTCTTCTCTTCTCTTTCCTTCTTTTCTCCTCTCCTCCTCTCCGCTCCCCTCTGCTCCCCTTTTCTTTTTCTGCCACCAGAGTACAGGCTGTTACTTTTTCCATTTGACAGCGCTGTTTGTTGTTTTTGATGGTTTAATCGGACTTACACCTTCACCAAGCTTCTGGCTCGCGCATCTGATCTGTCCTGCCCACCTGTTTCAGGCCTGTGCTCTGATTGGCTGAAGGGCTGCAACATCATTAACCCTTATTGACCTGGGTGACAGCAACTATGTCACAGCTTGTCATTTGCAACAATCATGTTCGAACAGTGATGTCACAGCAGGTCTGTGACGTCACAGTCACAGCAGGTCACAGCTGCTGTGACATCACAGTCACAGCAGGTCACAGCTGCCGTGACTGTTACAGTCACAACAGGCGTCACAGTGATGATGTCACATGGGTGATGTCACCTGCTGCACAGCTTGTCGTTTGCAACAATCATGTTGTTCGAACGGTGACATCACCCACTGTTAGATGTCAAACCCCAGCAAAAAGTTCCGCTGCGTTTAAGGTTGAAAAATGCCTGGGAAAATGTAGCTTCTGCGGACGCTACCGCGCTATTTGATCAGTAAAATAGTTTCACTACATAAAAGCTATTTGGTTTAGAAAACAGCCACGTTACGACCACGCTACGGACAAATGAAGTTAAACTAGTAACGTCGCTACTGCCCAACACTGCTCACACACACACACACACACACCACCAGAGTACAGGCTGTTACTTTTCCCATTTGACAGCGCAGTTTGTTGTTTTTGATGGTTTAATCAGACTTACACCTTCACCAAGCCTCTGGCTCGCGCATCTGATCTGTCCTGCCCACCTGTTTCAGACCTGCGCTCTGATTGGCTGAAGGGCTGCAACATCATTAACCCTTATTGACCAGGGTGACAGCAACTATGTCACAGCTTGTCATTTGCAACAATCATGTTGTTCGAACGGTGACGTCACAGCAGGTCACAGCTGCTGTGACATCACAGTCACAGCAGGTCACAGCTGCTGTGACATCACAGTCACAGCAGGTCACAGCTGCTGTGACTGTTACAGTCACAACGGGCGTCACAGTGATGATGTCACATGGGTGATGTCCCCTGGTGCACAGAGGGTTTATAAGAGACAGACAGAGAGCAGATCTTGCCCCCCACCCTTGACTAGCCACAAACCGCCAACACCTAGCTGAAACATGCAGAAATCACATGCACCGTCCCAGATGAAAATTCACTGGAAAGAACGTGCAAGGGAACAAGAAGAGAGAGAAAAAGAGACCAACATGATCCAGGAAGACCTCACTCAGAGACACCGAAACTCTCCAGAAGCAGGAATCTGAGCAGAGGCATGAACTAGAACAAGAACTGATGGAACACAAAATGTCCCAAGAAAACACCAAAAGGTCCCCAGAGCAGGCATCTGAGTGGAGGGGCGAACAATGCCAAGAGCCCAAACCCAAGGGCCCAGAACCCTGGACCAATTTCCATCAGTCCAGGCAATTCTGGATCATGAAGCAGTAAGATGAGAAATCCCGCATGGAGAACATGTCCCCCAGCACCAGTGAGCCACCAGGCAAGATCAAGCCGTGGCAAAAAGAGAAGGAAGATCTCCACCAAGAGCTGGAGCAGCTGAAACAGAAGCTGAGGGCCAGCTGAGGGCCTCCTCAACAAATTGGAAGCCAGCGAGGCAGAAAGTAAGGATCTCCTCAACAAACAGGAAGCCAGCAAGACAGAAAAATAAGGATCTCCGCAACAAATTGGAAGCCAGCGAGGCAGAAAATAAGGATCTCCTCAATAGTCTGGAAGCAAGTGAGGCACAAAAAATCATCTCAAAATTCTCATTAATGAAAAGGACGAAGTCTGTAGAGCAGAAGAGGAAAGAATTTCCCAAGAGGAGTTGCAAGCCTGTCCTCGAGAAACAGAGGAGCCGACCTGTGACAACACCTGTGACAAACTTGACTCAGTTTTTCTCTGTACCAGCGAGGCAGGAGCCTGGACACGAAGAAAATGAACAACAAATGGACAAGAAAACCAAAGGGCTTGACGCCCAGAATGAGAATGAAGAGCTAACAGACACGATACAGCAACCAGCATCGAACACTGAATGTCTGGACGAAGTCTGTAGAGCCGAAGAGGAAAGAATTTCCCAAGAGGAGTTGCAAGCCTGTCCTCGAGAAACAGAGGAGCCGACCTGTGACAACAGGAAAGAAGATGGAGGGAGCTGGATGGATGGATGGAGACGGATGAGTAGATTCTTTCAGTTTACCTGTGAACGAGTGAGGGAGGAGATTAGAAACCCATGGCAATTTACCTCTCGTACCTACTCGTTTCAATTCCCCTCGATTCTACGGACCATGACACGGCTTTGGTCGTTAACTGTTACAGTTGAGTTCCACATCAACGTGGGTCGAGTCTACATTGTAAGGTGGCCCCGCCACTAAGCACAGAAAAGTATTCACCTCTTCATTTGACCACGGTACCGGTCCCCAAACAGTCCCCAAACACACACTAACACCCCACCCCCAACACACCTCCACAACCCACCCCTACCCCCAACACACCCCCAACAGCCCCAACACACAACATGCCTCGAACATAAATAATAACAAAATATCATTAAAAAAATAAAATACACTAAAATATATCTGTTGAGTATATATAGAATTTTAACCTCTGAACCTTTGCAGACTATGAAATATATCTGCACAACATATGTATGTATATATGTATGTATATATGTGTGTTTGTGTGTGCATGCATTTTAGTTTGTGTGTGTGTGTGCGCGCACGTGTATTTGTTTTTATGCATGTTTTTGTGTGTGTGTACATAATGATAAAATAATAGCTGATGAAGTAATATTCAAAGTGGATACTATTCATCATTAGTGTTTATACACATATTTTGAAAAATTAAAATTGCAAACCTCCAGTTAATGTAATAAATCTCCACTACATGATGATGGGAGATGTATTGCATTAACAGGGTCAGTAATGTATGGATAGTAAACTATGACATTAAAAGCTGCAACAAGCAGCAGCTGGGTGAGCCACTAGGTGGCAGTCTGAACCCTGAAGACTGTCCAGTTTACAGTTTTTCTCCATTGGTTTGGCTCATTTCTTGAAACCGAAATTACATTCTCAAAACTTGAAGATCATTTGGCAAAACAGTCTTACAGTTCAGCACAACACCATAGATCACTTGCAAAAGCTCATATCTGTCCCAAAACAGTTCACTCATGTGTCAAAATGAAGTTTCCTTCTCATATCAATAGTCAGTGCCCCCAAAATGCATCGTCCCTTTGGAATTGTGTAAGCACTGCAAGTCAGAATGTTTAGATGTTTTGTCACTATGGCAGAGGACCATTGAAATATCCCTCATGTCCACCTCTCAGTCTTAGCCCAGTCCTTCACTGACAATGGTTACTGTACTATTTTTTTGTCTAGCTAACAGAATACAATTGTGTATAAAACTAAAAAAAAAAAAAAAAAACTCCAAGGTTTGACATCACACGTTGCACCCATACTGCCAAGGAAATTTTTTTCAATCGCTTTACTTCCTCTGTCAACTCAGAAACCCTGGTATCAAAACAGTAAATCCATCAGCCTAATGAGAGGCGCTCTTCCCAAAATAACACATTTTGTTTGCAAAAGGCTCTTACCATGACAAAACATTTCAAACCTGCAGCAAAAGCACATTTTGTCACCGCCCAATACAACTTGCAGTCAGGTGAGTAAATCCAGCCACTCACTCACTTCATACTCAACACCAAAATGCAACACACCCTTTTCAGTCTGAGCAGGTTCCACTTTACTTTTTCCTGTGTGTACTGCAGTCATATTTTTTTTGACAATTTACATAGTTACATATTGTTTACATATTGTAAAGCAAGTAGCAAAAGCCAATATTTCCCTAAAACAACTCAACTTCTGCCCAAATGAGTAGATTCCTTCAATCAGCTCTACTGTACTGTAACACAGCTGACAACAGAAAACAAAATACAGACATCAGTTTGAACAAGATTCTCCTGTGAGCTACACATTCAAATGTGAACTTACAGTAAAGAACTGCATCCAAACTCAAAGACTTTGAAGTGAAATTTTACTGTATTGATGGCAAAAACTGAAATACTGTAATTCACATACATTATTACACAGAAAAACTTAAAGAAGTTGAAAAAAAATACAGAATACAATTTATAGGCCCCTTTTTTGTAGGTGCATACTGATTGATTGGTGAATGGTGATTTGTGGAAAGGGTAGTGATGCAGGTGCACTAGTGATTTCACAGTGATGCAGGTCATCTCTATCAGCTGTGAGCAGATGTTTTGCTTTTGACAACCACAGTGAAGTCAATGGAGTCAGGGCCATGTAAATGACACGTGAGAAGAGTTGTGCAAAAGAGCGTGAAAAATGTGTGAATCCAATGAAAAGGTATGAACACATTTGCAAAAGAAAACTTCTGCTGTGGTTTGGAGGTGAAGATGAGGACAAAGTGGATCCCCCATTTCATTATACTGAAAAAAAAAATATTGAAAAAAACTGTAAACAATTTATCAAATGTTCCAAGAGATTCATATATGGTATAATTCATGGTATTATGTTCTTGACTAATTCTGACAATTGAACAGACTATTGTGCATGTGATGACTTATACAATGAAATGATGCTGACATGTTTTGGAGAGAACAACCATTAGACTGAGAACAGTCAGTTTAGATCAACAAGATCTATTCACTTGGAAATTGTGCTAATTGTAGGCTAACTGTACTTAATCATTTGCAAAGATGTACTGAGATATTGAGACATGTACTAAGACATTTGCAATTTCATGAAATGAATGAGAAGTTCCAGTAGGTTGTGAACAATTGCCAAGAGGTTTGGAGTTTTGTCCACGTTATTTTGAGAATGTCATTTCTGTTTCAAGAAATGAGCCAAACCAATGGAGAAAAACTGTAACTCAGCACAAGAAAGCTCTTCAGTCACAGTAACATGAGTAAATGTAATTAGTTACATCTACCTTCATACATTTTGTTCTCTCTTTCCCTCTCTCTCTCTCTTTCGCTCTCTCACACACACAGAAATTCAAATTATTTGTATATTTCTTTGTTATGATTTATTTCTTATATGTGTGACAGGGAATAGGGCCCTTCATATGTTCCCCAAAATCCCACTCCTCACCTGACTCTGAAGGCAACCTTGGTAGGTGGGTGTGGAGAGGTAGCAGCTCCACCCACAGACCAATCTCCCAATTTGCGGCTCACGGCAGGTGTATATAAAGGGGTTAGCTCATCAGCCAGTATGCAATGCTGGTTGATGGGCTGCCCTGGTGATTTCTCCTGCTGTGAGCTGCCAATTGAGGTAGGATCTTGTGACTGTCTGGCTTTAGAGTTCCAGTATTTGCTAATCAGACACTGTTTCCATGGGCAGCTTTCCCTCCACTGTATCTTGTTTGTTTTATGTTTTATAGCTGTGTGGCCCCAGTTGGGAACAAGACATGAGTTCTGCCTCCAGCAGAGGTTTGAGTCTGTTCTTGGGCTGGTAAGTAGGGTGCTTGGTGGCACCTGAGGTAAATTTATTAGATATATACACTACTCACAAAAAGTTAGGGATATTCGGCTTTCAGGTGAAATTTCAGGATGAACCTAAAATGCATTATAACCTTTACAGGTGAACTTAATGTGACCTTCTGTAAACTTTTGAATGCACATGTCCAACTCTTCAATGTTTCAGTACTTTTTGCACAAGTTGCTGTTCTCTAACAAGGAGTTTAACAGCAAAATTCACATCAGGTGTTTGATGCTCCAGCTCATCGAGGTCATATCATTAAGGCTGAATTATGCTTCTGCGTAGGAAGCATAAGGAAGATAGGGAATGGCTGCTGGAGACTGGGGTACCTCAAATGGAGTGGCCTGCACTTTCTCAGACCTGAATCCCATAGAAAACCTATGGGATCAGCTGAGTCGCCGTGTAGAGGCTCGGAGCTCTGTACCCCAGAACCTCAATGTCCTGAGGGCCGCCCTTCAAGAAGAGTGGGATGCCATGCCTCAGCAGACAATAAGTCGACTTGTGAACAGCATGAGACGTCGCTGTCCAGCTGTAATTGATGCTCAAGGGCACATGACAAGTTATTGACACTGACATTTTTTGTTGTGGTATATCCACCACTGTTGTTGGCTTTTGTTTCAAGAAATTGTTTGAGATGAGGAAATCACCAGTGTATGCTTCTACTTAAATGCCCTACTTTCATGATACAATATCACTGTAGCGTGAACTTTTTATATTTTCCATAAATTTCACCCAAAAGCCAAATGTCCCTAACTTTTTGTGAGTAGTGTATACTGTAGCACTGTAGGATAACCATTGTGTTTTCTCCTGCAATTGCTGTTTTCTGCCTCCCAGTTTTTGATATGTTGTCCATGTGAACCTCTGGTATACCTGCTGTCGTTCTTAAGATAATTCTTGTACTTTTATTGGAGTGTTGTGTTTTTCACAGGTTGTGAGTGCCGCCAGGTGGGGTCAGCCACCCGGGTGAGGTCCCCTTCACTGTGTTGCTGTGGCTTGGAGCACTGGGCACCTTTTTTTCTCTTTTGTTTGAGTTTGCTGTGTGTGTGTGTGTGTGTGAGTGTATGCACCCCGGACACTCTTCCCCTTTAAAACCTGCCCCATCTTTTCGGCGGCCTCAGCCATAACCTTGTTCCAGTGTGTTTTAGTGGCACATGATATTTTTAGCTTGTGGGTCTGTTTAAAATAATTGCTCATTGTAATAAAATATATCTTTATACGTACCCCTTTTTATCAGGCAGTGATTTATTTATTTTCCTTTTGAAGCTGTTTTTTTTTTTTTTTTTTTTTTTTTTTAGGGATCTTCACCCCCTCCCTCCACTTACACACTAAACAAATCAATAAACACTTTGACTTTTGAATCGCCATCTCCTTTGCCTCTCTGTTTCTGTTGGTGAACGAACTTGTGAATGTCCAGGCTGGTAATCACATCTTTGCCTCCTAACTTTGAAGTTCTGGCACATTTAAATGTCGTGCCTTAGGTTTAGTTCTTACCACTCGGTCACATATGCAAAAACATTCCACATTACCAAATTTTTGATTTAAAAAAGATGAGAAAGGAGATAAAAACTACAGCAGAAGCAAAGCAGCTTGACATGAAACAGGAACTCATTGAGGAACAAACATCGAGCTGCTGCTGATCTGAAGTGAAGGACAGAATAAATGAGAAAATAGATGTGCGCTAACTTCCTAAACCATGTCTCGTTTCTCCAGGTATTTTGGAAAAAATCACAGTTTACATCACAAAATATTTTAAATATTTCTCATGACATTTCCAGATGACTTTTGACAGTAAATTGATAGATCTGCCTAGATCTATGGCAATTTCATATTATGAGAAATAAACTCATCGACTCAACAGTTGTGGTGTTATATTAATCTTCAAAAAAGTATATGTGAATGCATAGGTTAAAGAAGGATGCTCTGTTTCCTTTACTGGTTAGATACAGAGAGGGGAGTGAGGAAAAAACTTTTTACGGACATCTAAGCCCTTTTTGTACAAGCCAAATCACATCATCTGCTTACATCTCCTGATTTGTGATTGGTACAGGTTTAATTTAATGGAAATAATGAGGGATAATGGCTTTTACCTGACATCGCCTCATCAGTGTATGTCATCAAAAACATCTCTAATAATTCTTACATTCAGCATTTATCTTTATACCAGCCCCTTACATGAAAAACAGGACAGAAATGAACACTATGGCAAGCGGCAGGGTGAGCTTCATTAAAAAGTCGGTGTTCAGTCGGCTCTCTGACAGTGTTTGAGGCCTGTTGCTTGAGGAGGAGGCCGGGCGTGGCTCCGGGCTCATCGGGCTGCCCAAGGCGGCCAGCGGGGCGGCAGGAGCTGGGGGCACCAGCAGTGGCAGGCCCTCCCTCCTCTGCTCCTCCAGAGCCACAGTCAGGATGGCCAGCGAGCGGCGGGGGAAGTGATCTGGGGAAAACAGGTTGCAGTCGGGGACGAAGAAGTGAGGCAGGAGGCCGCTGCGTGCGTAGCCCTCTAGCGCCCCCAGCAGGTGCACGAAGCAAACGGGTAGCAGGCGAGCCCACATGGAGTCCTTGAACCTGAAGGGCTGTAATGAGATGATGTTTATCACACAAACATGGAAACACTGATTGACTGGCAGATGGAGAGACTGGAACACCATTACTACCATTAGTACTACTGATACTACTACTGTCACCACTACTGCTACTAGTACTGCTAAAGAACTACTACCTCCATCAGTACTACACCTATACTGTACCTGCTGTACTACTGACTATTACTGCCCACTAGTAACACTATTACTTCTAAAAAGTACTACCACCACCACTGCTATTACTGTTACGACTACCTCTTCTTCTACTACTTCTTCTACTTCTACTTCTACTACTACTACTACTACTAAACTACCATTACCACTATTACTACTACGTATTTTTATTACTAATACTACTCTACTACCATACCTATGACTATCACTACTATTATTATTGCCATTACTACTACTACTGTTCCTACTTCCACTACCACTGTGACTTTCACTGTAACTGCCACTACTACTATTACCACTACTACTACAACTACTGTTGCTAATACAATTACTACTACTACTACAACTGCTAATACTACTGCTATACATATGACAATGGAAAGCCATTTGACTCTGCCGTTTGACACTCTTATGACTACTGCCACTGCTACCTCTAATCTACTACTACTATTACTACATCAACTACTGCTACTACTACTACTACCACAGTGACTACTACTAATACTACTAAACTACTATTACCACTATTAGTACTCCAACTACTACCACTACCACTGACTATCACTACTGCTGCCACACTACTACTCCTTCTATCAGTACTATACTTGTATGAAAAGCGTTTATTCCATATCCTTGATATCAGACATCAGTTTCCTCCACTAGTTAACTAGTTGGAGTGTCTTTTGACTTTATTAGTTAACTAGTGAGGCTAAAAGTGTTTACTAGTTGAAGTAGTGAAAGGAGGCTTTATGTTGGCTCCCAAGTTCAAAATTGAAAAAAAAAAAAAAAAAAGCCAACCAATCAGGACTGAGGATTTTGTTATATCCCCCTGTTGCACACTAGTTAACATTAGTTAAGTCAGTCACCATCATGGAAAGTTGTTTAAATAGAAGTATTAGAATTTAAGTAAAAGTATATGCGTACTGGCTTGTGTGTTGACTACATATAAAGAAGCAGACAAATTAGAAAAGGATTTTTAAGCACCATATTGAGATGTGGATTGTATGATATTTTGTATATTTAGTGAACAATTACGACCACCACCAGCCCTGCTATTTTCTACTACAACTATTAACTGCTGATAGTTATAGTCTTGAACGCTGTCTCACCTAATGGACAGGGTGTGGAGGAAGGCAGTCTTCCCGTGGTACGAGCACAGGTGGTCCAGCTCCCGAGCGAATCGATGTTTGAGGCCCTCGATCAGGCACTTGAGGAGCATCAGGCACTGCTTACTGTGAGAGAGAGAGGATCAAATAATTTACTGCAGAAACGCTTTGAAAGGGTGTCCAAGAAACCAGTGTTTTATTCCTTATCTTATCTTCTCAAAGTAAGGTATCCACTCCTTGAAAAATGCTCCAATTCCTTTCCTTTTATCTTTGCATTTTTTAAAAAACACAAGCAGCCAACATAAACATTTAAACAAGAGCCCATGAGGCTGGATTCATAGATGTTCTGTGAAGATATAAAAAATTACATAGTCTTCTTCTTTTTTATTTTCTTAGTGACAGTCTAATTTCTTAGGGATTTATTTAATTGTTTTTCTTACAAATGTCTCAGAATACTGCCTGACTTAATTAGAGTCTCTGTAAAACAACATGAGGAAATGTAAGTGTGTTTTATCTCTTAGCAGTCCTGGTTGATTTTCCGCCTTAGCTGCAACCCAAAGTTTTTCCATTTTGAAAAAAAAAAAAAAAAAGTGAAAAAAAAAAAAGACTTATGGCAATGCCAAGTTGTGCTTTTCTTGTATCTCACACACAGACCCATTACACAGTGCAAAGTCTCACCGGCAGCATTTGGTGGCAGTGCTTTCACAGCAGGTCTTCTTGTTGCCATGAAACAAGATGATTTTTTTCTCAATGTGAGACAAAGATATCCTCCAACTCTCTGGCAGAGACACAAAAAGAGAAAAATCTGAAGTTAGACAATATTAAAACACACATGCAGGATGTTTAACGCCAGCTGAAAGAGGGAATAAAACCTCCCAAAATGAGGCCTGAGTCATTTTTCTGCTCCTGTCAGTCAAGAGTTGGTAGGAAGATGAAACGGACACTGAGTTTGCCCACGGAGCTCCAGCCTACTTAAGTTTTCTTTTCACACCCTGGTCATTATTTTGCATGCTCACGTTTTAGCTGCTCCCATTTGATGCAATACTGAAAGCTTATATTAAAATAATACAAATTTTTATTTACATATTTTTTCCAGTTTGTTTTATTTATATAATTTATTTGTATTCAAAGTAATGTCATTACCTATTTAAGTGATTATATCATGCGCCAAAGCTAAGAAAGGTTTAAATCGGATTCAGAAAACTGGGTCAGTCGCAGCTGCTGCAAGTCAGCTGCAAATTCTCCAGAGAAAGAAATATATATGTATATATAAGCATAAGTGAAATGATGAGAAATAAAAAAGGAAAAATAAGAAATATAAAAATATGTGCATTTGAAATTTGTTAAAATGTGTGTGAATTATGTACAAATATGTGCAATAATCCTACAATCATATGACAACAGTATATACGGAAATAAGAAACTGAGAATCTGTGTAAAGTACAGCTATACACACCATATATACAGCGGGGTGTTGCATTATGGAGCTGCTGATGTGAACTCTTTGTGTGTTTTTGGCCATAGTTCAGTCAACAAACAAACAAACAAATACCTGAATTGACTGAAGTTTAATTTTGGGTTGAACTGTTCCTTTAAGTTTACTTTGAGCCGACTGGACAGCAGCTGTACCACTTGTTTTTTGTCTTTTGTTTTTCTCTCTGTGCTCTGTACGTCTCTCACTTCTGCCCACACTGACAGATTTACAGGTAAGGCAACTTTCACCTTTGGCCGCCTTGCTCAGCTTCCTCCCCTTCATCCTCTTGGGCACAAAGTAGCAGGGCAAACTTTTGATTTGTTGTCGGTTTTTCTTCCCGAGCCAGTTGTCCACGTTTGGGCCGTTGCGGGAGGTGCACGGCCAGCCCTGTGACGGGTGAATCTGCAGACAGGACGAAAGAGGAGTTATGTAATTAGGTCATTCAACGAATATTCCAGAAAAATACCCAGCCTGAGACAAGATGTTTGGTACATTTGTCACCTCTGCACGTCCAGTAGTTTGGTTCTAATGGGTAGCATTTCATGTTAGCTTAGCATAAAGACTTGAAGTCAATGGGAGTCAACAGCCTACCTCTGTCAAAGTGAAAAAATAAACCTTACAGCCCCTCTGAAGCTGTCTTATTTACACAGTATATCATTGAAATATACATCTTGGAATTGAATTAAAAAAACAAATGAGTAATTTTAGGAGAAGTTCATTTGTCGTGGATCTTCCTCTACCTTCTGCGGTATCGATCACTGGCGGAGGAATAAATGTGTTCAGTGGTGACAGCTACACTATCTAACTTCTCCTAAAACAACTCTCTTTTTTTTTTATTTTTTGGACCAAATTTGACCAAATTCACAAAGACTAAAACTGAAGACATTTGCCGTACATTTTTATTTTAGTTTATTTGTTTTGTAAGCACACAATATTGTTTCAGTTAGCTTTTTTAAATTTTTATTGCAATCAATTCTATGTTTTTTGCACACCTAGTTTTTGTTTTAATTGTAGTTTTTGTTAGCTATAATAGCCTTGCTCCATACTCCCATTATGTAAAGTGTCTTGAATAAAAACCTTCAGGGAGTCCTCTAAACAGGCAGGTTAACTCTTTACCTCCAGAGCAGGAACCACGTCCACCGAGATGAGCTCCTCACTGCTGTTGTCCATACTGACCAGAGACAAAGTGACAGCTGGGGAGTTGACCCGCTTCCTGTTCAAGGGCGCAAATTTAGGGGGGGTCAGGGGGGACAAGTCCCCCCCAATATTTATAAAAGATAAATTTGTCCCCCCCCCAAAAAAAATATCATGAGATACAAACCCCTTACTAATACAGGTAATAGGCTATAACAATACAGAGTGACAAAACACTTGTAAAATTGTTCATAATTGTTTTCCAAAAAACCTTACACCCCTACACCACTGAAACCTTAACATTTCACACTGAAAAGCCCTAACACCATATTTTTAACACTGCTGTATTTGCTGTGTATATACATGTTTGATGTGCAACTTTGTACTCCATCACTTACTGATGCAACAGCACACTAGAGAGTAAACAAAATCCAGTAAAGCTTTTACATTCGCTGTTCTAAACGTCCAGTGTCTGGCAAGGAAGTGATGCAATTTACATTTTCGATTTGTGTGGAATAAGGGGTTCCCCCTGGAAAAAAATTGGCACTGGACAACGTGACCGGCAGGTTTTCAATTTACCGGACAAATGTTTGAAATTCCAGTCAAATATTATCTGAACTGATTGAGCTTAAAATTATATATATTATATAAGAATGATATCGAAGCATGTCAATTTATAGCGTAATCTTTTTATTGAAAAGTAGGCTATATCAAATAAAATAAGTGCCGTCAATTGACTCATGTGTGTAACGTCTAAAATAAATAAATATTGCACAAGCCTGTGCTCTTTTAACATGAACATTGCATACAATTGCAAGCAATTGCAACTACAATTTGCCAAAACAAATACAACAAAATAACAAAAAAACAAAACAAACAAACAAACAAAAAAAACTGGCTCATACATTTTAATAACGTGGCGTGCTGCCAACTTGAAATCCAATAGATGCAATAAAAACTTAATTCAGCAGCTGAATTAAAATCCAAAGTCTCAAGTGTCTCTCCACAACTTGCAATGCGCATCAGTCTTGTGACCTTGTTCTCCCCCAGGCAACTTTGCTGCGCTGTTTTGATCCAGTTCTGCAGAGAAAAGCCTCTCTCTCTCCCTCTCCGGCACACTGGAGACAGGGATCAAGCAGGCTATTTTTTAAGAAAAATAAATAAATAAAATTTCGTGGGAATTGACTGTTTTAAAAATAATAAAATAATAATAAAATTCAAATTGTGCTTAGAGGGAATATTTTCACTGGACATTAAAAAATTTCCGGACTTTGGCAGATTTTACCAGTCAAAGTCCGGTGATTACTGGATAACGGAAACCCAGTGTGGAATATTTATATATATGGAAGAAAAACTGTGTAGTTAACAGGAGCAGCGCCAGACACCATAACTGGAAAAAAGACATCACCGTACTGGACACATTGTTTGACTGACAGGTGATCAGGTTGGGTTTCCATGACGCTGCCAAACGGTGCCAATCTCCTTTGATCTGACATCAGTTGTGACGGGACAGACGATATGGAGATACATTTATGTGCTGATTGAGATTATAGCATTGAATAGTTTTTGTGGGTATTTATTGCATTTTTACTGTGCCTGACAATCTGTGAGGTTTTGGAGACGTGTATGCACTGCCCGCCTGTCGGCCAAAATTCCACTGTGCCAGGCGTTTAAGTCCAACCTCTGTACGGGGCAGGCCCAGTATCATTTCCTGATATCGGGGCTCATTCTGACTGAGATCCTGCGGGAGCTCTGTCACACTGAGACCAGCGCTGCCTTGCTTTATATGTGACCATAATAAATATTGCATCAGAAAATTGAAGACTGACTCCGGTCTGTTCTTGGGCTTTCAACAAAAGAATCGGAAGCTAACAGTATTAAAAAATCAAGAAATTATAAGAAATTTTAAGTTTTTTTGTGCAATACTCTCTGACTTTTACTTTAAACTAATACTTTTGCACCATAAAATTACTTTTTTTAATCTGTTTTATATGTAAATGGTCCTAACTTTACAGTATTTGTATTGAAACAAAAAAAAAAAGAAATTATAAGAAACTGAAAGGTTTTTTTGTTTAATACTTTCTGACTTTTACTTTAAATTAATACTTTTGCACCATAAAATTAAATGTTTTTCATGTGTTTTATATGTAAATGGTCCTAACTTTACAGTATTTTTATTGAAAAAAGAAGAAATTATCTGTACTTAAGCTTTTATTTATCATCTTTTTAATTTTTTTTTCAGTTTTTTACTAGTGTATGACTCTATTGTTACAGTTAATGCATGTTAAAACTAAAGTATTTAATGCAATTATATAAATATTTCTTGTAAAATTACAGTAACAGAGTGTTTTTTATGCCACAGACAATCACTGTTTTTTTACAGTTTATCCATAGATTTAATTTTACAGTAGTTTTCTGTTTTTTTTTACAGTCATTTAGTCAGTAGGCCCCTTTCGTAAAGTTAAATAAGCCATGGTTATTGTACTCAGCGCTGAAGCACCCGTGAAGATTGTCGCTGCTATTGCGGACACCGTGAAAAGAGCTAAACCAATTACGGTACATAGACATCCAGCAGTCAATTTCCACCAAAACTTCCACAAGTGACCCTTGACACATGACGTAAAAGCTGTCCATTTTTTTGAAAGCCAGTTACGAATTCTCCCGGCTTTGCGCCCCAGTGGTGATTCTGAGGGAGACGCTGTTGCTAGACTGTTTAATTTAGTCTCCAAAATGTAGTGCCGAGCAACTTGTTTTTGCCAATCATCATTAGGTGAGCAAGTCAGTTTTGCTCGGCTGAAGCATTTTAGTTCTTTCTCTGTTAAGGGGCGGGCCTGCTCCTCCTTGGAATAGTAAGCAATTGCTATCTGTTCTTATAATGTTTTCTCACTGATTGTCAGAGAATTACTTTGTCTAATTTCGCTTACATCCGGCGGCGACGGTAATGCACAGTATGCAATTACAACTCGGCGGAGATATTCCTCTTTAAGGGATTCAATTCTAGCTTGTCTCTCACTGTTTTTGGTAGCTGATTGTGGGGGGCTAGGGTTAGGGTTAGGGTTAGGGTTAGGGTGCTCCATGTTGCCTGATGGGTTGTGAATGAGGGATTTGTCTTCCAAGTCCATAATTTCTCTGTCGTTTTCAGCACGTGACTTGTCACTTCTGCTGCAGGAACTTGAGGAATTATCATGTCGGCTTGGAACTGCATGTCTGCTCTCCTTCTGGCGGACCAGAGGCGCTATACAGCTCGGCACATAACCGGCCTGGACACTAGAGGCGGAAGCCTCAGGGTCATCAAGTTCCTGGATGTCTTTGTCGAGATCCACATCCAGATTTTTGTTAGGGTTGAACCTTTTTATCTTTAGCCGTTCTGGCCAGAGGGCTTCGGGGCCATCATTTTCCTGGACCATCAGGCCTCCGGGCGAAGGAACCTCTGCATGTCTGCTCTCCTTCTGGCGGACCAGAGGCGCTACTAGCGGCCCTCGCTGTATAGGCCCATAGCTCGGCACATACCCGGTCTGGACACTAGAGCCTGAAGCCTCCGGGTCATCAAGTTCCTGGATGTCTTTGTCGAGATGCAGATCCAGATTTTTGTTAGGGTTGAACCTTTTTATCTTTAGCCGTTCTGACCAGAGGGCCTCGGGGCCATCATTTTCCTGGACCATCAGGCCTCCGGGCGAAGGAACCTCTGCATGTCTACTCTCCTTCTGGCGGACCAGAGGCGCTGCTAGCGGCCCTCGCTGTATAGGCCCACAGCTCGGCACATACCCGGTCTGGACACTAGAGCCTGAAGCCTCCGGGTCATCAAGTTCCTGGATGTCTTTGTCGAGATCCACATCCAGATTTTTGTTAGGGTTAAACCTTTTTATCTTTAGCCGTTCTGGCGAGAGGGCCTCGGGGCTGCCTGAAGGCTCGGGGTCATCAGGTTCCTGGATGTCTTTGTCGAGATCCAGATCCAGATTTTCCACTTCCACGTTCCTCCGGCGCCTCTTCTGGCGGAGGAAGAATCTCTCCTGCGCCTCCCAGCTGAGTATCCAGCAGGGGTCAGGTTCAGGTTCGGCCAGTCTCTCCGGTCTCTCGTTTGTCGGGCTTTTCTCGTTTGCCAGGCTTTTCACCCTGCCGCCCCGCAGGTGAGGCCCACCACGGCCCTGATCGGCCGCGGGAGTCCTGTCCTCCAGATTCAAATTTTTTTTCATGTCTGACACTTCTTGTGGGGGCTCTCGTTGGTCACAGCTCACTGTCTTAAATGCTTTTTGATTATGACGCATAGCCGTGACGTCATACTACAGCATGTGCAACATTTTAACAACAAGTTTACAACAAGTTTCTGTTAAACATATTTAGTCCAGTAATTTTAGGCCAAAATTGTTTGTGACGTCATAACTCCGCTTACCAAAGCGGAGATTTATTCATTTATGAAAGGTAAGTTTTAGGTTTATTTATTTAATATATTAATCTTTAAACTTAACAACCACGCAAGTGTATTTTTAAGAGTGAGTGACCGAAGTCACCGAACAACATCATGTCAGCTTTCATTATTTAATTTCATTTATTTCAGCCAGCCCACTGGGCCGTAACAAAGTAGTCTTCCTAATCTGAGAGCGAAATAGCTTTAGAACATTCTCAGATTGTCTTGAAACTGACTTCTGATGTAATATCTAATGTAAATTGTAAAACATTTTAAGTGTTTCTTTTTCTTTTTTGTTAAGAAAAACGAGTGTTAATGTTTGAATATGTTGGATGTCACAATTTTGATTCTTTTAAATTGAGTTCTCATTATCTAATGAAGATTTTTTTTTAATCTGTAGTAAATTTTCTTCGGCAGACACTTCGTGCAGCACAGAGGAAAATAGGTCTCCCTAATTTTCACAACCCAAGGTTGGCAAGTATGATGTCATGATAATTATAACATTATTACATAACAAACAGGCTCACCGTTGTCTTTTTAAATTGTGTACCCCAAAGCGCCCCCCGCGTGCCCCCCTGAAATGGTACAGTCTTCAACTGCACGTCTTTTTTTTCCCATCGGAGTTTGCTGCTCTACCTCCATGCACCGTGCAGACCGGTGACTGAGGCATAATAGCAAGTAAGCGACATTTTGAATCTGGAGCTGAAAAAAGAAAAAAGAAAAAACAGAGAGATGACGCCCGTGCATCCCTTGCCGGTAAGTCCGTGTTTTGTAGGTCTGATTAGCTAGCCCACAGCAATCTAGCTAGGCTAGCTAACCTAGCAATTTGATTTGCTAAGCTCAGCTAAGTTCTGGATTTTACACGGCATGTGACACGTTTGCAATATAGTTGACAGTTGTCTCGGTAGATATTTGGAGCTTTATAAGTCAACATAAAGCAGTCTGGTGTCCACAGTGCAATGTCCTGCTCTTGCCTAAGCTTTTCTGCGTGCACAGTGACACATGATCAGTGAGCTGAGATTAGACAGGCTGATGAATTTACCAAGAATAAATTTCAGAAATTCTTTTTTAATCATATGCATGTAATATGTCCATTGCTTAAAACTGGTGTGCGTGTCATAAGCATAATGCTGGAAAAATAAACACACGGTGTAGTTGGTCAGCCTTTATACTGTATTAGGGGTCAATTTCATCTGAGGCTATGGAAGGGGCGACATCTGCTGGTGAAATTTAAAACTTGTGTTGGTTGAGCCAAAATATGGTATCCTTTTGGCCATTTACAAAATGCTACCATTGGTAATGTACACAGCATATAATTATTTGAGACATTTGTTTATGTCCCACTAAATAAATATAATAGTTTAATATAATTGTCATATCATTTGACTCTGGAATATCTCATCTTTCATCTCTGACCTGGATCCTTTAAAATCAAAACTGAAAAATTATTTATTTAGGGTGGCTTTCTATACCCACTAGTATGGTGGCATGCTTATTCTATTTTATTTTATTATTATTATTATTATTATTATTATTATATATTATTATTATTATTATTTTAATGTATTTTTTTTTAGTTGTTTTGTTTATTGCTGCTGTTTACCACTGTTAAGCACTTTGGTTCACCTCTGGGTGGTTGTAAAGGGCCATATAAATAAAGGTTATCATAAAGTTTATTATTGTGAGATACACATGCTTCTAGATAGCTCTGACACAATGAAGTGTTTTACAGATAAACCGCAGACTTAAGCTGATGCATATGATGATGTTTTTGAGTCACCACTGCACAGTAGTGCAACATGATAATTCTGTCATCAGAAGCTCCTAATGTTTTGGTATTTTCATGTAGCTTTTGCTAATAATTTTTTTTGTATTTCAATATTATTCACAGGGTCAATGCTCAAGTATGTCCAGGGAGCACCAGATCCTCAAGATTCAGAGCAGCCATCAACTAGCCAGTGGATGGCAGGTGAAACAAATGTCAGTGCTTCCACTTCTGTAACTGGGAGCCCTCCAGCAGACGCTGTGCCATCTCCAACAGATGTGCCATCTCCAGTAGACCCTGCCCTTTGGCCCGAACATATTACTGATACAGACATATATATATACTACGTAGGTATGTCTATTTAAAAATAAATAGCATCTGTTTGAGTGTAATTTGAACCACATTGTGCGTGTTTTTACCGGGTCGGGCGGGGGGGGTGGGGGGGGGGCGGGGTGGCGGGGAGGCCTCCCCGACTAGTCCAGCTTAGGGCCTCCAAAAGCCTAGCAGCGGCCCTGGGCACCGGTAGCGGCCGTTATCGCTTGGAAGTTCTCGCTGCGCGCGCACGCGCACACAGGGCTAAAACAGTAGGGCACAAGGCAGTAATTTTGCCCAGGGCGGCAACATGGGCAGAACCGCCACTGCTCCGGCACACTGGAGACAGGGATCAAGCAGGCTATTTTTTAAGAAAAATAAATAAATAAAATTTCGTGGGAATTGACTGTTTTAAAAATAATAAAATAATAATAAAATTCAAATTGTGCTTAGAGGGAATATTTTCACTGGACATTTAAAAATTTCCGGACTTTGGCAGATTTTACCAGTCAAAGTCCGGTGATTACTGGATAACGGAAACCCAGTGTGGAATATTTATATATATGAAAGAAGAACTGTGTAGTTAACAGGAGCAGCGCCAGACACCATGACTGGAAAAAAGACATCACCGTACTGGACACATTGTTTGACTGACAGGTTGGGTTTCCATTACGCTGCCAAACGGTGCCAGTCTCCTTTGATCTGACATCAGTTGTGACGGGACAGACGATATAGAGATACATTTATGTGCTGATTGAGATTATAGCATTGAATAGTTTTTGTGGGTATTTATTGCATTTTTACTGTGCCTGACAATCTGTGAGGTTTTGGAGACGTGTGTGCACTGCCCGCCTGTCAGCCAAAATTCCACTGTGCCAGCCCCGCTGCACCTTGCGCCGAAAGTAGATGTGGTTTCAGAGGGCGAGCTTTTGGCGCACCTCGGCGAAGCTTTTTGGCACGAAAATGTCACTGCGCCAAGCTGAATCTGTCCGCACCTCCCCCTGCTGCACCGCCACTCCCATCTCGGAGCACCTTGGTCTGCGAAAATACGAAACTGTGCCCCACGGGTTGCGCTGGTCGAAAATAGGTTTGCGCGTGCGCCTCACTGCGCCACCCTGCGCTGCGCCGGGAAAATAGAGCCCATAGTGTTTACTTGGCTAGCTTAGCTGAATGTTGTTTTCCCTTTACATTTTATGAAATATAGGCCTATTTTCCTAGTAAACTGATGCATAAAAATCCACCAGAATGCAGGAAATTAAATGTAAGATGCTCAAAATTTCGAGGGGGAGGACCCCCTGACCCCCCGCTAAATCTGTCCCCCCCAATGTCGAAGGGAAATGTGCGCCCTTGTTCCTGTTCATCAGCCAGCGGCAGTGCTCATCGGTCGCTGCAAACAAACAGAAAAAAGGGCAATTATAGCTGCCGTGCAGCAATGGTCAGGGCCGGGCAATTTTAGGCAATTCTGAG